>NC_081406.1:373006566-373306566 GCF_030272615.1 Cryptomeria japonica | reverse complement strand
TTCTTTGTCTATGAATGGTATCATCAAATAGTATGTTTGATATAACATGAAATAATTTCCAACACCCATCAGCTAATATTTAAGGGTAGTTGCCTATATAGTCTATTATGTTTGAGGTTTGAACTATTTGGTTTTCGCTATTTGTGTTTCACTTATTCAAGGAGTTTTTTATCGGACCAAGCTATATATTAATTGTACATGTATGCTAGATTAGTGGGATGAGTCAATCAATTTGAAAAATAAGAAACTAACATACCAATGAAACATTAGATATAAAGGCTGACTTGGTAAAATAGTTTAAACAAGCTAATCCTTCAAAAGAGTCTCATTGTTCTCTATCTCATAGGATTTCTCAAGTCAATGGTTACTCTCAAATTATTGAGCAACTGACCTTTGGAATTCCAACTCCAAGAACGAGTGATAATGGATAAAAATGATCTGTATGCAACATGCAAATAAGATCTATATGAATATGATAAACTTACTAAGATGAGGATTAGCTATGATATTGAAATTGAACAAACTATGCTAACATGATAAATTCTATACTAAAATGCTTCTAAATGATTAAGATGATGAGTTGCAATGAAGAGAGGCAAAATTAAGACTTTGATAGACTATACTCTGGATGCATAAAAATTATGATGATAATAATGAGGGAAATGAGGCCTATTTATAGAAGAAATGGGAAATTGGATGGTTAAGATTGAGTAATCTTAACAAGGGCTAGGATTGAATGATCCTTAATCCATGTTTACAATTTTTGCCAATGAAATGGTGATAATTTTCAACATGAGAAGGCTTGAGAGGAAAGAGAAGAGGCATTAAATGCCTAAGAAGACATGATGGTTACCCTAGGGGGTGTGGTTAGGGTTAAGTTAATGGATAAAGCTTTTATCCAAAGGATAAATTCTTGGACAAGGGTTAAAGGGATAACCATTGTCAAAGTAATGAATACTTGAAGAGACCCATGTGTTAAAGGATGGTTAAGTTAGAAAGAAAGTCTCTAACCAAGGATTGAGTTTGAGTTAATTATTAATGGTTATTGAAGACTTTAGAGGTTAACTTGTTGAAGGGACAAAGTCTTTAATCGTTTATGAAGACTTTTGCATATCTTTGAGAAGTGACCTCTTCTTAAGGAATGTGCAAATGTTTAATGGGTAATTAGGCTGATTAGCATGAATGAGAAGAATCTAGAAGGGGGGATTAAACATGCAAGTGGGAGAATTTCTAGGATTTATTAAAATAAAATTGGTTTATTTCACTTTATGGGTTGCAACTTGTATTACATATTTAAATAAATATTGATTTATTTAAATGGGAGAGGGGTTTTAATTAAATAAAAATGATTTATTTAATTAATAAAGGAAGGGGTGAGTTAATTAAATATTAATTTAATTAATAGAAGAATTGTTAATGAATGAAATAAACATTAAATATTTGTTTAATTTAGAAGTCATTTTTATGTGTTTACAATTTGTCCCCTCTTTGAAGTGATGTGTGGCCACACGTTGATTCAAAGAAAAATCGCTTGTTGATATTGATAAAAAAAATTGATTCATCCTAAATAATTTTATATTTGCCCCAGATGCTGATTTGATAGATGATAATGTGATGATACCCCCTCAGGAGATGAATTAGGGATTTTTTGAATTTTGAGAAATTTTTGATGATTTTTTTTTTGAATTTTTTGAATTTTGAGAAATTTTTGATGATTTTTTTTTGAATTTTTTATTTTTTGCAAAATTTTGATGATGTTCAAATTGGTCAAATGTTTAGATTGATTCATCTCTCAAAAATAAATATTTTGGCCATGGGATTAATTAAATTTAATAAGTGGAAAATACATTCCCACTTAATTACACTCCTTTTACCCCTTTTAAAAGGTAAAAAGTAAAAAAGACGACTCATTTGAAAGCATTTGTCCTCTTGTGATTGGTGAATAGAGCTTTGGAGAAAATGTTTATTTTGTCTCACACCCACCGATTTGAGTGAGTCAAATCCTTCCGGAGGCCCGCCACGTATGGACCACCAGTAAGTACTAAAAAAATGCGCCTATTTGTGAGTTTTTTTTTTAATAATTTTCACACGTGTTGCATGTTTTTGCTACAAATTTTGTTGTTTTACCACATTAGGGTTAGGTTTTAGCACATGCAAAATAAATTTGAGCACATAGAAGGTCTAGGGCACAACTTTAGTGCAAATGAGGAATATGATAGCACATATGCATTATAGTTTAGCGCATAGATTCAATTTTAGTGCATAGATTCAATTTTAGTGCATTCGATAGATAGATTAGCGTGTTGGTAGGATTATTAGCGAATTGGGTGAAATAGTGCTTTGGATTAGTAGAATAGCGCATTTGAAGTGCATTTTAGCGGATTTAAGAATTTAGCGCTTTGAGTTGATAGTCTAGCACATTTGCATACTTCCTTAGCACATTTAGACTAAAAGATGGAAAATTTGTTTTGTTTTTGAGATTTTGAAATGAATTAATGTCGATATGGTTTGTTTTGATTGGTTGGTGTCGGTATGGGTCCTTTTAATTATGATAAGATGACTGATAGATTTTTGATATGGTTTGATTGATTGAGTGATTTTTGATATGATTCAAATTGATGTGATTTTTTAATTCGATTTCGATATGGGTCAAGTGATTATGATTGTCTTGATTTGTTTTTTGATTGAGTTGAATGGTTTGATTGGATTGATTGGTGATATGTTTCTCCATATGGTTCAAGTTGATTTTGATATGGGTCTTGTGATTTTGATATAGTTCTTTTGGACCTGATTGCAATATGGTACAGTTTTGATTTTGATTGGTTCGATTGATGTTCAATGAGCTAATTGATGGGATTGATTGATTGATTTGATTGGCTTGATTTGATGACAAGTTTTGATATTTAAGAGAAGTTAGGTGTCCTTCAATCTCAGGAATGATCCCTGAAGACATGAAGACTGATTCCTCAGCTTTCACAGGTTGATAGGGATATTATTGAGAGGTGTGGATTATCCTCTTTGATGGACATGCCCCGTATACGATTAATTGGGGGTTACTAACAATGTTGGCAGAGCGATGGGATAGTGACACTGTTGGAAATTGACACTCATCCAGTGGCTACTAATGCTTGATTAATGGTTTAGGGTTTTCCAATCCAGTAATTATGAACTTTGATATCCAGAAGTGGATGTGAACTGGTAACTAGTTAATCGATATTTCAGATTGGGTAGAGAAGTTTTTGGTCTGGAAGCTTTCTGATGATTGTAGTGTTATGAATAGTGCATGGGATGATAGGTCTGACATAGAGACATAATTTTATCATCAATTTGGTGATCCACATTTATCTTTGGTAATCCGATCAAGCCAACTCAATTCTACATGTTACACTTTAGGCCAACTTGGTGAATGATCTATTTTGTGATTGCGGATATATAAGGCTGATGGAGAAGATCTTTTTGGTATGTGAGATGATTCTCTGTGAGTGAGTGGTGATCGAGAATCTATTTTGGTGTAGTTTCACATGCACATTATTGATCCAGTAGCTGATTGAGACAAAGAACATGGCAGAGTAGTAGAGGTGATACAACCAAAGTATTTGGCACTTAACCACAACTCATCCAAGCATTGATAGATGCTATTTTGGAGTTCATTTATTGTAATCCATATCTGCAGATGATCTGTAAGGCAGTGAGCCTTCTAAGGTTGTAGCCCTTATTGTGATTGAGTTATAAGCTCTAGACAGTGTGCCTAAATGCAAGTGTATTCCCCATTTTGTAATATTATTTTTCTTCTGGCCATAGTGGAATAATATTGTGGGTTCAAATCCCGCTATGGTTTTTCCCATTTGGGTTTCCACGTAAAAAATCTCGGTGTTATGATTTTGTGGTTGGATATATTTTGTTTCTGCATTTTAATTTCATGCTTATGCTTCTAGTGGTTTAAAGTTAAGTCAGAAAAATATAATAATTTGTAAACCATTTATTCACCCCCTCTCTCAGTGATCCCTGATTTCAAAAATTGGTATTAGATCCTAGTTCCTTTGAGGAAGCCTAACCGCTTGAGGAAGGTTTGAGAGATTGAATCAATGGATTCTGGTTTTCGGAGATAGCTTAGTGTGGAACTTGAGGATCTTGATGCAACAAGAAATGAGATCAGTTCCTTGAAGAGAAACTTGAATGTTGTTGATGACTTCAATTAATAAATTGAAGGATCAAGTGAAAAATTAAAGAGACAAGAGGAAGGAATTGATGGACAAGCCGAAGGAGAAAGAAGACCAAATCTTGGAAAATCAGGGCAAAGTTGATGAATGTGATAAACTTGCAAGAGAGAATGTTGCCTTAATAATGAGATGCAATCCATTGTGACAAAGTTGACTAAGGATATTAAAGACCAAAAGAAGATTGAAGATAATTTGACACAATCATTACAGGAAAGATCAAATGAATGATTCACAAATACCTATGAGAATGATCAATTGAACCTTGAGTTGACACATGGGAGTAATGGTCAAGAAATTGAAAGAAAGATTGTTGCCCTAAGAGATGAACTTGCTACTGAAAATGAATACAAAGACAAATTCAATGCTAGCTCAGCAAGGCTTGATGAGATGGTGGAAAGTCAGAGACATGGAAAGGACATGCGAGGACTTGGATTTGAGAAAGGAGAATCCTTCAGATCCGGACAAAGCAATGAAAAACCTACTCCTAAGAAGAGAAAGAATCATCCGGTATGACAACCTAATGCCTATAAATTCAATGGTAGATGTTTTACTTGCAATAAATTGGTCATATGGAAAATCAGTGCAGAAGTAGGATGAATAATGGAATGAATATTATGAACAATGGTCCTACATTTATCAGTTAGTGTTTCAAATGCAATAATTTTGGTCACAAGTCAAATATGTGTAGAGCAATAATGAATAACTTTTAAAACAAGAGATGCTATTCTTGTGGGATGTTTGGACATATCTCTAACCAGTGCAAGATGAGACTAAATCAAATGAACTTTAGACCTATGCATAATGTTGTTTGTCATGCATGCAATAAAACCGATCACATTGCAAAATACTAAAAAAGCAAGAATAGTGCTTCAATAGACAAGAACAAAGCTGATGAGAAAGGCAAGGCAAAGGTAGAGGAGATTAGAGACACGCGTGAGAAGATCTGGGTCAAAAAGGATGAATCTAAAGCAGACAATGGATCTGCACTTGAATCCGATGTAGGATCTGCATCCGATAACTAAGGCTTTTGGCCTTAGGGGTGGCTTCTTCATGTAAAATCTTGTTGAACCCCCTTGGAGAGATTTGTGATTGACTATCCCCTTGGAGAGATTTGTGATTGACTATGGTAGATTATAGATGTTTGGAGATTATTATTTGGAACTCTTCATGTCAATCTTTGAATCTGATGAGTTTCTAAGATGACTGAGGAAGTAGCTGTACAGATGGGATTTACTAGAGAGGTGGTGAAGTAATCTAGGGAGAAGCATTCTTAGATGCAAGCTAAGGAGGAACCCAATAATCCTAAGGCTGAACTAGTTCCCTCCAAAGCTAAGCCAAAGGAAACCAAGTTTTCTCCTGCTCCTGTAGTACCATCCATAGGATAGAGCTCATCAAGAAAGGGATTTTTGAATAAAAAGGAGAAGCCCAAATGAACTTATGTTGATGTATCTCCACTAGCATCTAAGACTGAGTCAGATGAGGAAGTAGATAAGGCTAAGAAGAAAGGTGAATTTGTAAGGGTGGTGAGGAAACCATAATCCAGTGGAGCCCCATAGAGAAAGAAAGCTAAATCTGAACCTACCCTTACAGAAAGACCCAAGAGGGGAAGGAAGCTTAGAACTCAACTGAATGATGATATTGAAACCAACAATTTGCAAGGTAATTATACATCTGTTCTTCCAATGACAAAATATCAATTGATTGATGAGATAATTGTTGATGAAAATTTGAAGAATATTGGAGCATATCATGAAAATATAGATAAGGAAGATCAAAGAAAACTTGAGGAATTTGTTGGTCTGTATTTGCATAACTTTAGTAAAACTTTGATTGAGCTGGAGCAAAGCATCCCTAAGGATCTATATAACATTATTGATGCAAGGAGGCTAACAACTAGAAAAATAGATAAGGAAATGAAAGAAAGAGAATTGATCAATGTTTGTACCTTTATCTCCCAAGATGAAGCCAAAAGGCTCATTGAGGAAGCAAATAAGAAATAATTCAAAAGTAGAAACAAGGTGAATATATTGATTATTGGCAGGGTTGAAGAGGTGAGAAAGGAAACTGAAGAAATCTGGTGAAACATTTTAAAGAACAATCCTCTATATAGTGATGCAACTTATACTTCTCATTTAGAAGTTAAAGAAGGTGTCTCCAGTGATCAAAAGGATGGAATTTAGACCGAGGGACATCTAGAATATCAAGGCAATGCAATCATTGATGCTAAGATCAGTGCAAATCCTCTCATGGTAGATAATTTTGGAGAGGTTTCTGAGATTCAAAAGGATAACACTGCACCAAGTGGCAACACCAATGAACAAGATAAAGGGAATTGAAGGATGTATGAAGACTATGGGACAATCTGTTCCATTTGAATTGAAGGATGTAGAGATTCATGCATATGTTTTTAGTGCATTCATCATAGTTTTGGATAACTTGAAGAGTGGGTGGGATACTCACCTAGGATTTTTGAAGACCATTTTTGTTGATATCTTCAAGTATATGTAACATCTCCAATAGACATCATTGTATATAAGTTTTGGACAACACCCCATCTTTGGCATTGTTGTCAAAGGGGGAGAGTAAAGGTGAAAAATGTATAGTAGAAGAATGCAATATACATAGCATGTTAGAGGTTTCATAATTATTTGTCTAAGGGGGAGCCTTATAAATTTTTTATAGCAATTTGGATCCGGTGTACAAGTTTCAACACTTAGCCATTTTTCACCAGTGTTGCCATCAATGCCAAAGGGGGAGATTATTGGTAATTGACACTCATCCAGTGGCAACTGATGCTTGATTAATGGTTTAGGGTTCGCATTGATGGAAAATCTTAATGAGAATCCTATTCGATAATTATGGACTTTGATATCTATAAGTAGATGTGAACTGATAACCAGTTAACTGGTATTTCAGGCTAGGCAGAGCAATTTTTGGTCCAGAAGCTTTTAGGTGATTGCAGTGATATGCATCATGCATGGGATGATAGGGCCAACATATAGACATCATTTTATCATCAATTTGGTGATCCACATTTATCTTTGGTGATTCAGTCAGTTGACTCAATTCTACATGTTACACTTCAGGTCGACTTGGTGAATGATCTATTTTATGATTGTGGATATATAAGGCAGATGGAGAAGATCTTTTTGGTGTGTGATATGATTGTCTGCGAGAGAGTGGTGATCAAGAATCCATTTTGGTGCAGTTTCATGTGTGCATTCTTGATCCAGTAGCTGTTTGAGACAGAGAATATGGAAGAGCAGTAGAGGTGATATAGTTAGAGTATTTGGCACTTAACCGCAACTTATCTAGGCATTGATAGATGCTATTTTGGAGTTCATTCATTGTAATCCATCCCTGTAGATGATCTGTAAGGAAGTGAGTCCTCCAGAGTTGTAGCCCTTATTGTAATTGAGTTGTAAGCTCTAGGTAGTGTTCCTGAATGCAAGTGCATTCCCCATTTTGTAATATTGTTTTGCTACTGGACATAGTGGAGTATTATTGTGGTTCAAATCCCATCGTGGTTTTTCCCATTTGGGTTTCCACGTAAAAATCCTAATGTTATGATTTTGTGGTTGGTTATTTTGTGTTTCTTCACTTGAATTTCATGCTTATGCTTCTGTTTGTTTAAAGTTAAGTTAGAAAATTTAATAACCAGTAGATCACTCAATCACCCCCCCTCTCAATGATCCCTGATTTCAACAATTGGTCAGAGGATGAGGATAGGCCACAGGTCAGAGGAGGTCGCAGGCACAGAGATGATGATGAGGAGGATGAGGGTGGGGATGATGGTGGATTAGGGGCCATCAAGACCAGATATGATATAGAGAGCAGGGCAATACAATAGAGGAGATCAGCGATGTCCCCTCCATAGGTTACACGAATGAAGGTAGTAGGCACTGCATCCCACGTGTAGATTTTGCGAGCCACATGACAACCACAAAGACATGTATAGATTTGTGTGTCGTCCCATCAATGGGATCCTTATATTAGGGCATTACAGGCCTTGATTCAACAATTCCAAGCACAAGTTTCACAACAACAAAGACAAATTGCATAGTAGCAGAGACATATCATGCAAATGCAGACTAAGGGATACTGCCATAGAGCGACAGGGATGAGTAGAGGCATTGGTTGATAGTTTAGACAGAGTAGCAGTAGGAGCCTCTCTTAGAGACACCTTGAGACAAATACAATACTCGACCAAGGAGGTTGAGTATTACTATAGTGCCTCTCCCTAAGCCATCTAGCTCTTTCGAATAACAATAGATCTCTTTGATATAGTGTAGTCTATTTAATGATGATTTGATGCTATTTTATTATGTTCTAACCCTATCTATGATGATGATGTTAATGCTTGTTGAATGCAAGTGTCTTCTACTACAATTGTGATAAGGGACGATGTCATATCACTCATTCATGAGCATGAAATGATGTTGTGATTTCCTTTCACTTGTCTATTTATTTCATGATATATTATTGTATATATTGTTGTATACATGTTGGTGGTGACAGGTTTGTAGGTACCAAACATCGACCCCATCTGGCTTTACAGGTCTTAGTGTGTCTTATTCCAATGGCAAGTTGATCGAAGTTGACATGAAATCCCACCCTATACTCTACGTTTAAGTTGATCACCCTAGTCAGTTTAGTGTGTTGGTGTTAGATGTTGTTTAGCGTCAAGTGGTTCTTTGGCTTATTCTTGTTGTGCAGTATGTGATTATTGATCGGTTTAATTATAAATTAATTAATTGATTAGATTGATTTATATAGTTAAATATTGTTAAATTAAATTAATAGATTAATATAGTTTATAATAATAAATTAAATAAATAGTTGGTATAAATATTTAAATAGTAATGTGTGATTATTACTATTACCATCCTTTGGTTTATTATTTAAATTAATAATTTGATATCATTATGGTTATCAAGGATTATTTATTATGTATTGAGGAATAATTATTATTTATTTGATTAATTATGGATATTTATTTATATTCTTTGATTATTTGATTATTGGGCCTTTATAATTATTTGTGCCCATTATTTTATTAAATTGGTTGACTATATTATTTTATTTTCTTTTTACCTTCTTGGTTATTTAATTAATTGTTTATTTTACCTACCCTATTTTACCATTGGCTCTGAGTTGGGTAAGTTTGATAAATATTATTTTATTATATGTTTGCCTTGATATATGGTATGGTAGGTAAGAAATATATTATTTTGCAATATTTCTATTGGCCAACATTTTCTATAGTTTTGAGTTTGATTTTCTATTTAATGGCTTCCCTGTGCATTTTGTCGGGTCAGAATTCTTGGAGTATTTTTTTGATATTTTGAATTCTCAGTTGAAGATCATATTGTTGGATTTTTCTTGTCGGTTTTGATTTTGATTTGGGAACTTATTCAGGTTTCTTTGGCCATAACTTCTATTTTTCTAGGTTGGAGATTTTAGCCTATAATCTTCACATTTGAATTTCAAAGATTGTCTATATCGTGTTTGTTTAGGTTGGGATAAATGAAAATTCATTTGGATAATAATATTATACTTTAGAATGCTCACACGGGTAGGAGAGTTGGTGTGGGCCATTGGTTTTCTCCCCATTGGTTCTAGGTTCAATTCTCCTCCTGGATTATACCGATGCACGGGGCTTGTAGGGACTTCATGCATCCTCAGGGGATTAGTCTCGCCTTCACTTGCCTCACAAATCGAGGTTGTTGGGCAGAGTCATGGGGATACCCCTGAGTTAACAAAAAAAAAAATTATACTTTGGAATAAATTAGAAATTTAATACAGTGATCGGATATGGCTGATAGAGGATATTTGGGTTCATGGGTGGATGTGGGCTAGGAAGACCCACCTCATGTTCCGCAGTGGGTCTACACAAATGGCAGATGGAAGGACATGGCGATACAGGTAAACCGAAGCGGAAATAACAAGGTTTTTTAGCCAGTTTCAAAATACTTTCAAGGCTTCTTTGGGAATAGACGCAGTGTGGCATGGAGGCAAAATAACAATGGAAGGAGATTCACTCAAGGGAATTTTAATAATGGTGTGAATCAAGGGAATTCTGAGAAGCAATTCAAGGGCTTTTAGAGGAAATGGTCTTTGGATCTGAGCAATTAGCGAACGTTTTCTAGGGTTATTGGCTTGGCAAATAAGGAGACTACGGCTAGGGTTTTTGTTTCTTCATAGCAGGTGGGAAATAAGGTAAATGTGAACCTCAAGGAAGCTAGTCTAGAAAAGGTAAGTAAGATACCTAGTGATCCTATTCTATCGGGGGTTTCTTTATCACAGGTTTGGGCTCCTATCCCTTGTATCGATCTTTTGGTTTCCTATGTCGATAAGAAAGCGAATTGTTTGCATACGAATGCTATTTCTGGGGAAATTTGGGGTGATCAAATTAGTTTGTTAAATCTTTATCATAAATTGCATAAAAGATGGGGGGATATGTATTATTTTCAATTATTGTCTATGAATGCTTTTATTATTGTCTTTGATTCTCCTTCTATCAGAGATGAGGTATTAAGAACTTCACTTCATTGGTTTGGAAAACATTTAATTTCAATTGCGGATTGGAAACCTTTTTTTGTTCCTTCTTGGTCTAGTTCGAAACTTATTCCTTTCTGGTTTGGTTTACCTAAAATTCCTTTTGAATTTATGGATCCAGACGTTCTTGAGAAAATTGGAAATACTATTGGAACTTTTTTAACATCTAAAATGGACTTTGTGGAGGGGGAGGTTCTGGTAAAAATTTGTGTTCTTATTAACCCTAACAATGTTTGCCCCTGTACTTGTAATATCAAGTCTCATGATGGTATTTGGCACTAGTAAATTGAGAAATTAGATACGGAGCTTCTTAAGTCTCCTTTACTTTTGGATGCTCCGTTACTTATGGATTTTAAGAAAAACCAGCAGGTTGTTGACTCTGTCCCTAAATCCCTTAATAAAGATAGTTTGTTGGCGGGACCTTCGGTTGAAGGATGTGGAAATGTCTATTCGCATAAATTGGTAGAAAAATGTCACATTAATCTTGAAAATAATCCATTGTGTCGTAGTTCTAGGAAACCAAATGATCACTCTTTGGGTTCAGTCTCACTTTCGTCTTTATCGAAGACATTTTCTAATAACGGGGGTATAGTGGATGGTAATCCCCCGATGAATGGAGTAGATCATCCAGTGATGATAGATTGCCTTAAGATGCCAAATAATCACACAAAGGGTAAGGATGACAATTTGTCTTCATGCACTCAAAAGGAGGTTTTGGATTCTTCAAAGAATGTCAATTTAGATAAAAATGCAATGGTTGATATGGAAACTATTAAACAGGTACCTGCCATAGGTTTTCCTAATGATGCTTCTTTAGTTTAGGAAATTAAGAATTTGGTGTCTAATAATTCCCCTCTGAATGTTGAAATTAATATGGCTAATGAATCTTCCTTAGGGAATAGTAATCCGTCAGAGGTTGTCCCTGTTATTATGCCAGATGAGAATCTGGTTCAGCAAGTAAATGATATTTTTAACAATCATGCACACCAAATGGATGACGGTATTACTGATAGAGTTGTTTGTTCAATTGAGAATGATTTGGGGGGTATAAACTTGACCCTTCCAATTTTTGCATCTGCTAACCCTTTTGCAGTTTTGGCTACGACAGAGTTGGGTTTTGAAGATAATCCAATTATCCTGGCTTCTCCAAAGTCATGCAAGAGTTTACCAATTGTCCAAACAACTCCGGTTTTTTCACCATCGGTGGTTTCTCCTAGGAGAGGTAGGCCTCCAAATAATCTTAAGACTCAAACGGAAATTGATACTAGAATTCAAAAGACTTTGTCCCTTTCTCCTATTGGTGGGCAAGGGAGGCATTCAGTATCTCTTGGTAGGCCTAAGAAAACATGCCTAACTCCTGTAAGTGTAAAAAGAAAGAGGAGTAAAAGATTTGTGACTAGTCCTCCTGTGACAAGATCAGGGGCTGTGAAATGTAATTTGCAAGGTTGCTTTGGGGAAAGCAAAAATTCTTCGATTAATGAGAAGAGAGGAGATTCGGCCTCCCCTCGAGGATAATGAGAATTATTTCTTGGAATGTTAGGGGCTTAAATGCCCCTAACAAGAGATGCTTAATTAAGTCCCAGATGGATTTAATTAAGTGTGATATTTTTATGTTGCAAGAAACAAAATTGTCAAAGGAGTCTGCTGATTTGGTATTTTCATCTTGGAGAAGGTGGAATTTTCTTTCTTCTTTAGCTTGTGGTGCTTCAGGAGGTTTGGCACTACTTTGGAATAATTATAATATTGAGGTACAATTAGTGGCATTTGCTACAAATTGGGTGTTGGCTTTAGTTATAAGCAAGATTTCGAAGTTTAAATTTTGGCTTTTAAACATTTATGCTCCGTCAAGAATTCAAGGGAAGAGTAAGTTATGGGGTGAATTAAAGAGGATTTCTTCTCCCTTAAAACATGGTTCCTTTATTATCTTCGGGGGTGATTTTAATGCTATCACTGATTTAGATGAGAAAAGAGGAGGTGTTTTCCCTAATAAAAGGATTATGGATGACTTTGAGGATTTCATTTATGATATGAGCCTTTTTTATTGTAAGTCTCAGAATGGGGTGTTCACATGGAAAGCCATGAGAAGGGATTTTTCTCAGATTGCTGAGAGATTAGATCAATTTTTGTTATCTGAGAATTGGATTGATTCAGATTTTGAATTCTCTTCCGCTATTCTACCAGTCTCGGGTTCTGATCATTTTCCAATTTCCCTTTCAGTTATTGAGGATAGGGCTTCTTTTAAGTCTCCATTTAAATTTGAGCCCATGTGGTTTAGGGATTCTTCCTTTTTGCCTCTGCTTATGAAATGGTGGAATTATACTCCTTTTTGTTTTGGGTCCTGTATGTTTCAGATTGTTAAGAAGTTAAGTTATTTGAAATTGAATATTAGGGAATGGAATATCTCGCATTTTAAGAGCATTTTTCAGGAGAAACAAAGGATTCAAGATATGATTGAGTGTCTTAATACTCATGTGCTTCAACATGGTATGGTGCCACAAGTTTTTGATGAATTGAAGTCACTAAAATTATAGCTTGAGGATGTGTTAGCTAGAGAGGAAATCTATTGGAGACAGAAATCTAGAGAGTTATGGCTTTCAGATGGTGACAGGAACACAAATTTTTTTCATTCTTCAACTAAGATTAAAATATGTAAGAATAGGATATCTTGTATTCAGTGTCAGAATGGGAATTTATTGATAGAGCCAGAGGACATTGCTTCAGAGGCAGTTAGGTTTTTAAAGTCATTATTATCTTCGGAAAATGGAAATCTCAGCAATGATATTATATCTAATATTCCTTCATTAGTATCTTTGGAAGACAATAAGATGTTGATCTCCCTTTTCCTTAGAAGAAGTTAAGAGTGTTGTCTTTGCCATGAATCCAGATAAAGCTCTAGGACCAGATGGTTTTACTTCTTTATTTTTTCAAAAATGTTGGGATTTTGTGGGAAATGATGTTTTATTGGCTCTCAAGGAAGCTAGGAGAAATAGGTCTATTTTAAAAGAACTTAATACTACAATAATTGCAATTATTCCTAAAAAAGAGGATACTAAGACTTTTGCTGACTTCCACCCCATTTCTTTATGTAACACTTTGTTTAAGATATTTACGAAGGCAATTTCCCTTAGGTTGGCAAAAATTCTACCTAGGATCATTTCATTGAAGCAAGGTGGTTTTGTTCCCGAAAGGGAGACGACAGAGGGTGCAATTGTAGCACATGAGGTGCTGCATTCTATTTCCATCCAAAGAACCCCAACCATGATACTTAAACTAGACATGATGAAGGCTTACGATAGAGTAGAGTGGGGGGCTTTATGTGTTGTTCTTGAGAAGTTAGGTTTTTCCAAGGCTTGGGTCAAATGGATTCGTGCATGTATTTCTTCTGCAAGATTCTCGGTTTTAATTAATGGTTCTCCTTGTGGTTTTTTCACTTCCTCTAGGGGTTTGAGACATAGAGATCCCCTTTCTCCATTTTTGTTTATTCTCCTAGCTGAAACCTTTAGTTGGGCTATTAGGGCTGCTAAAGTGGGGGGGCTTTGGAAAGGTATAAGGATTCAGAATATTCCCCAAAGTATTTCTCATTATCTCTTTGAAGATGATACTCTGTTATTTGGACATGCTTCATTAGTTGAGGCAAAAGTGATTAAAGGAATAATACAAAATTATGCATCATTTTCTAGTCAGAAAGTGAATGGTGATAAATCAAATATTTTTTTCCTTAATACATCACAACTGGTTCAGCATAGGTTGCAATCCTTTTGGGGATTTGAGACTAGAAATCTTCCATGTACTTACCTTGGGATTCCTTTCTTTGTTAAAGAGGATAAGATTATTTCGGCCATTTCTAAAAGAATTGTCTCATGGAATTATAGATGGTTAACTTTGGCAGGTAAAATTATTCTCGTCAAGTATGTTTTGAATGTTGTTCCCATATATCTCATGTCTGTTTTGAAGTCTCCAAAAGCAGCTATTGTTAGTTTACAGGATACTCTTAGAGATTTTCTTTGGAACAATAATAAAGATGGAAAGAAGAAACTCCCTTTAGTTGCATGGGATAAGGTATGTTTGCCTAAGGAACTTGGGGGAACAGGAATTTGGAGTCTAGAAAATGAAAATTTAGCCTTAGGTGCTAAGTTGGTTTGGAAATTATATGACAAGCCTATCTCCTTATGGGCACAGATTATGTTTGCCAAATATTTAAATAATGGACCGAGAGAGTACATTTTTAAAGTCTCAAATTTGCCTTCGGGTTCTGCTATTTGGAATTTCCTTTGTAAATGTAGATCAGTTATTTTGCCTCATCTCTCATGGATTGTTCATAATGGTAGAAAGGTCAGATTCTGGGATGAAGTATGGAATGGACACACACCTTTGGTGAATATTAAGGATTCGTCTCCTCTGATCACTGATCTTTCCTCCCTTTGGGGTGTTTTTGTAGCAGATTGTTTTGAAATTGTGACTAGTGGACCCCTTAAGCTAGCTAGATGGAAGTCGATTGATTTCTTAGATGTTGATCAAAGTATGAAATTAGATTTTGAGAAGATTTTGGGGGATAGAATTGTATTTCTTTCTGATATTGAGGATGAACTTATTTGGACAAAGAAAATTTCTGGTAAGTACACTGTTAAAGATGGTTACAACTCTCTTATGGTTGCTATAGGTTTATCATCTTGGCCTTATAAGTTGTTTTGGCATTCGGCTTGTCTTCCTAAAGCTGGAGCCTTTGCTTGGTTGACAGTTTAGGATAGAGTCCTTACAGGTACAATACTAGACAGGCTTGGTATTACTGTCGTTTTCCCTTGTGTACTTTGTAACAAAAATTTGGAATCTTCTTCACACCTATTCCTACATTGTGATTATGTTTATGAATGTTGGTAGTGGTTGTTTGAGAAGTTAAATATATCCTTTATTATTGGTAAGGATCTCATTTCCCATTTTATATCTTGGCCCTTTATGTTTGCCTTGTCCTTTTATGCATTTCTTTGAATCATATCTCCATCTATTGTGATTTGGAATGTTTGGCTAGAGAGAAACAACAAGATATTTAAAAAAACAAGGTCTCCTGTGTTTGATGTTCTATCAAAAATTGAGTCTTCAATCTCTAAGGTTGCTTTGTCGTTTATTTATAAGAATTTGGAAAATCTTACTTCTTTTTCACATTGGGATAGTAGAGTTACTAGAGTTTGGAAGATGTTGTCAGTTTTACCCTCTCATGGTTCGATTTTAAAAAAGAATGATGCAATAGGTAAGAGATGCTCTGCTAGATAGAAACCTTCTCCACAGGGGCACTTTAAACTAAATTTTGATGGGGCCTCTTGTGGTAACCATGGGTCGACTGGGGTAGGCATGGTAATTTATGATCACAATGCAAATTTTATTCAAGCTAAGTGTCATGCTATTGGTTTTAAAACTAACAATTATGCAGAATTTCATGCTTTGTCTTTTGGATTGGATATGGCAATCTCTTTCGGAATTAAGGACTTAATAATTGAAGGTGATTCTATGGTGATTTTCAATGTGTTATGAAAAAGAAATCAAATTGTTGGAATTTGCAGTATATACTTGATCCCATTTTACAAAAATTAGAATTGTTTGAATTTTTCTTGGTATCCCATTGTTACAGAGAAGTTAATAAGATTGCGGATTATTTGGCAAATTTAGCCATTGATAGCAATGCTAATCAGTGAGCGGTGGGTTTTGAGGAAATTCCTTCTAGGGTATGGGAAGGTTTGCAACAATAGTTATGTGATTTTCTTGAGTAATATTGATGTAAAATTTTATGATGATAATTATTCCCGCTTTCCCCTTTCATTTCAAGTATTCATGTTCATTGTTTGAAGGAGAGTTCGAGTTCATAGTATTTGATACAATAGTGTTTTTCCAAAGGTTTTTTGATACTTTCTTTTTTGGCAGGAAGGTTTTTGGCTCATGGGATTTGGCACAGGGTTTTGGAAAAGTATGTCTTCTTCCATTGATAGCAACTGTGGAGTCTACATTTGAAAATTATCCGATGGGTTTTTTTGGCAAATTGTCATATGGGCTCTATGCAAAACTGATATTATATGTGTTGTGACCGCATTTTGTATGTTGTTTGGGGAGGGGTGTATAAATTGATCAGTTAGATACTATAGGTTTATTTTATGAGCTGTGACCAGAGGTTTTCTTCCCAGGGTTCTTTCCTCTGGTATGCTCTTTGAATCCTGTGTAAAAAATAAAAAATATTAATAAAAAAGTTTAGTGGAATAATCCACTTTTATTGAAAAAAATAAATTGTTAAAGGGAAATTGATTTATTTTTTATTTGTGTGGCCTTAATTGTTTCTCTATGAGAATTTTAGAGTTTTCTTGTTTGAGGTTACGGTGAATGTTTTTTTTTACTGAGCCAAGCTTTCATTCTTTTTGAATGATTTATTGGGCTTATTCGATTAAGTATTCAATTGCGTCTCTTTTGAGGGTATTTTTGGAATTTATGGTTGTCTCTGTGATTTTTTGTGTTGTTTGGAAGTTTGACTTTTCCGTGTTTGAGTAAATGCACTAAAACTGTGTATGTGCTAATTCATTTATCATATGCACCACAAAATCTATCATATGCGCCACAAAACTCATCAAATGCGCGATTCTGTGTTATATATGCGTTGTCTAGTTTAACAAATGTGCTAAATGGTCTGATAAATGCCCTACACTATTAGCTAGAGGCACTACAGGAATTAGTAAATGCATTGTAGGATCTGGCATATGTGCTGTTCTACTGAACATATGCATTGTTTTGTCAATTTTGATGATTTATGAGATTTTTGACTTGGTTTTCTGGATACCCAGATGATATTTCTAATACTTGAGATGTTCCAAGTTTGTTTTATTGATTGATTATTGGTTATTTTGACTACTTGGCTTATGTATGAATTTATCTTGTAGACAAGCTCCTTGGTTATATTTCTTTATGTCGGATTCTTAGACTTTCCTAAGAGGTTTCCATGTTGCATAGGATGTTGTTGGATTGATTTGACACCTTGGTTTACCAAGTCTTGTATTGTTGTGATCCCATGGTCATGTGGGGATATTTTATCCATTGCTTTTTTGTTTCCCTAAGGTCTAGGTGTATGCTAGGGGGGAGTGGTCTATTAAGTGAGTGATTGGGATTGCATGGAGTAGACTACCAGGTTAACCAGAGTCTAGATTGCTAGATATCTCATTGGGAGTTTGACTTTGTAATCAAGTGATAATCTAATTAATAATTCATGGGGTTTGGGTAGATTAGTTTATCTTTATAAGATAAGAAATGATGATGGTGGCCCCTTTACCTTGCCTAATGGTAGAGATCCATGATAGGATTGGGAAGGACTTGATAACCTAGGTAAGCTAATATCCCTTACTCCATAAAGGTTGACATGGTTCTATATGTGCATATAGGATGGTCGGGACTAGTGAATAGGTTCCCATTTGTCGCATGTGATGACACTCTTTTCCCTTCATGTAGGTCCTAGTTCCTTGAGTCCTGATTTGATGTGTTGCCTCTGGAGGATTTATGATTGGAGATTTTATGTTTTGTACTCTTGTACTTGTTTTGTATCAGTCTTTCCTTTGTTTGTTAGGTGTCAACCTAGATCTAGTGTGTGAGTGGGATCTTGTGTCATCTCCTAGCACGAGGGGTGGTTCCTTTGGTTCCACATGATCGGGTGGTTTGATGCCTTCTTCCATTGGGATGTTCTTCATTGGATTCTCTTGTGTGGATGTGGATCTCTTATCTCTTCAGTTATGGATGGATGCTTGTAGCAGATTAATGTATATGATTATATGGTATTTGTAGATGATGATTCATGATGTAATTGTAATGTAGAGGAGAACTATGTTCCTTGATGTAAAGGGATGTTGTATTTATGTAAAATGTAGATTGTATACTAGGAGAACTTAATGGTGTATCATGTGATATTGGTTTATTAATGGAGTAATGAATATTGATTTATGGATATGCATTTAGTATCATGGGGATAATGGAAATGTGATAGATCATATCAATTGGGATTAGTTTGTGATGTTAGATTATGAATAAATGTTTGGGATTAGGAACATTTGGTATTGGTGTTTTAAAATGAACTTAAAATGGATGGTAAATGTATGCATAGTAGTTGGATGTATTCATGTTATATAATAGTGAATGATCATATATGAATGGAAATAATAGTTAATATTGGAGTTAGTATGTAATTAGATCATGATAGTAAATGTGTTATCATGTTTATGATGTTATGTTATTGTTTATGGATAGATTAGGTAATGGCATTGAGATACCCTAGGGAAGGCTAATGTTGTGATGTGCTTGTTTCCGCTTGCGTAATGTTCCTATATGAATATGTTCATGATGGCATAAGATGTTATTTGGTTAATGGATGTTCATTGCACATGAGTTTTTATTTGTGTTAGTTGCATTTGTAGATTTTTTTATTTTAAATATCTCTATTTTCATGTTAATCAGTGTATTTCTCTAGGGTATTTTAGTGGGCATTACCATTACAGACAATTATATGAGGATTTGGTCCCTCGAGATCAGAGAGCACTGAGTTATGTAGTTGTGGCCTCTATGAGGTTTGGATGGAGTCACTCTCGAAATGAGAGTAGGGGTGTGACAAGACCACTACAACAGGATCCACCTGACGAAGATCATAGGGCAGGAGCATCTGGTGGTGGTACGGGTGCAGCGAGACCATCAACATCTAGAGGCAGTCATGCCTAATTTTATGTATCTTGATGTCGCATAGATATTTGTGATGTGTAGCATCTTGTTTGATGTATCTCATATACATATGTGATATCATTTGTACTCTTGACATTGTTTTGGAGATTTATATGAGATGTAGTAGCGATTTTTCCTTGGCTCTACATGTGGTACTTGTATATGATGATGCATATGTATGGATGTCATGATTTATGTTTTATATGCATATGATGATTTTTATGACGATGAATAATTTTATGATGATCTATATGATTTTGTTGTGATATGCATGTATTATGATGGTGTGTCTATTTAATGCCTATGCTTATATGTGATGATGATAATTTTTGTAAATTATTTATTTACAATGTGATGGATACAATGATTTGATATATGATGATGTTGATGTTTATGTATGGATGGATGCACACTATTATTTTGAAATTCAATTGAAATGATATGATAATGATGCAAATGATGAGAGTTAAATGTATGTAATTAATACAATGATGCAACTAAATGAAATGAGGATAATGATTAATGAATCATAATGTGAACAATTGTGATTTAAGTTGAAATGATGATAACGATAACTAAATGCAACTAAATATGAATGTGAATAAAATGTATGTAATAAAATACAATTGATATGTATGCAATCTATTGTAACCATGCAAACTGAATTATGCAATGTTGTCATTTTGTTGGCCAATTGTTTGTACCCTTTTTTTATCATCATTGAGCTTTTAAAATTTTGGAAGTTGTTACAAATATAAATGGTATAATTAAACCATGATGACCTGAGTACAACTTACATGGATTTTGATAATTCAAAATGACACAAGCATCAAGGTATAATTTAACTAAGACGACCTGAGTGTTGTTTGCATAAAATAGACAAGAGCTAACCATCAATACATAAAAATTTGGAATGTCTTCAATGATATGTTTTCAATCATGTTGTGAATGGTTGTAGCTCTTATGCCGATGCATGCATAAGATTCCCATGGATTTGGCATTTCTGACACTTCTTAGCAAACTAATTGGATTCTTTTTCCATGTTTGGCCAGTAGTATCCTAGTCTTAGAAGCTTCTTGGATATAGTAGGACCACTTGAATGTGTACCACAAATACCCTCATGAAATTATTGTAAGGCAGTTTCAGATTCATCACTTTCAAGGCACCTAAGGAGAGTACCATCAAGACCCTGTCGATAAAGCATATCGGTTGTGTAGGTATAAAGGGTTGGTTGATGGATGAAAATTTTCTTTTGATTCCGAGATAGATTGAGTGGGAGGGTATTGTCTTTCAGTAAGTATATATTTTCCCATATATTGTAGATTCAGAACCAACTAGGTGGCATATGACTTGGGTATCGGGATTATCATAGGTGGGAGAGAACAATTGTTCCACCAAGAACTCATAATGACTCTTGTTTTCTGGAATTTGTAGAAGAGAGGCAATGGTTGCCATGGCATCTACAAATTTATTGTCGAGTCTTGGAATTTGCTTAAACTTGATCTCAACAAAATATTTCTTAAAGTCATCCATCATTTTCTTGTACGACATCAGCTTGTCATGCTTTGTTTCATAGTCATCATTTACCTGATTGATGACCAATTAAGAGTCTTTGTAGACTAATAACTCTGTTCCACTCTATTGCCACCTTGATTCTAGTGACCAATGCTTCATATTCTATGATATTTTTTGTGCAAGGGAACATCAATCTGTATGATCTTGGGATTGTGTGTCCCTGAGGAGTAACAAATAAGATTCTAGCACTTGATCCATGTTGGGTGTAAGATCCATGAAAGTAAAATACCCACGATTGCGTTGTAATTGCTAGAACATATGTATCTGAAAATTCAATATGCAGTAGATGATTGACTAACAATGGTGCTTCAACCAATTCATCTGTTATTTCTTGGCCCTTGATTTCTCTTATGTCCATGTAATGAATGCCAAACTCACTCAAAATCATTACTCATTTTGTGATTCATCCTGTTAGAGTGGCCTTGGTGAGTAGATATTTTAAGGGATCTATCTTTACTATCAACTTGATTTTGTGAGCTAACATATAATGTCGCAAATTTTGGGATGTAAACACTACAACTAAGCAAGCCTTTTCAATGAATGTGTAGTTAAGTTCATAACCATTCAATGTTTTTCTAATGTAGTAGATGCCCTTTCCTTACCCGTGGAATCCTCTTGCACTAGAGAAGCTCCTAAAGATACCTTGGTAGCTGATATATAGAGTAGAAGTGGTTTTCTAGCTATTGGTGGCACCAATATGGGTGGATTCATGAGATACTGCTTTAACTAGTCGAAGGATTCTTCACATCTTTCCTCCCATCTAAAAGGAATATTTTTGTGTAGTAGATGGGTGAAAGGTAGGCACTTGTTAGCTGGTTGTGCAATGAATCTTCTGACGAATTGCAACCTTTCTTGTAGATATCTTAGTTGACTGATATTTTTTGGAGGTGGCATCTCCATGATTGCTTGGACCTATCGGCCTCAATGCCTTTAGCTGATACTATGTATCCCAAGAGCTTTCCGGATGTTATGTAATGCTCTCCAAAATACCTTAGAGAAATAAAGCAAACTAACATACTAATAGAGATACTTTTTTTTTAAACATCATCTAAAGCTACTCATATAACCAAACTACTCAAATGAATTATACTTCATTAACATAATATGCACATAAGTGCATGAACAATAAACATATTCATATGTATTATCAGCACAAGCAGAAATAAACACATCATCATATTTATCTTCCCTAGGGTATCTCAATGCCATTACTTAAACTATCAACATAAGAAATAACATCATAATCACTATCTTAATTCATTTCATTCTAAGCATTATCATTTATTTTTTCTATACAACATATATAATGTTACTTCTAAACCTTCTATCATGATTGCATACTATTAGTGTATCTCTAATCAGTTTCCCTATTAGGTTCATTTTAAGAATACCAAACCCAATGTTCCTACTTCCATTAATTCATTTCTTCTAACATCATTTAATCCATTTTAAATGAAACTAAACACATTACTATTCCTTTCTTAATTATATTAAAATTCCACACAATGCCAAGTACTCTACAATTATTCTAATACCATTATTTCCATTAATGAACAAACTCAAGATACATTATGTTACATCATACAATCTCATACAAATGTCATAAACATTATCCTAAAGCATCATCTATATATACATATCCACTATCCAATTACATCAAGAGCATAGCTCTCAAGAGAATATTACAAACACATTTCTCATCATGATATCCACAATAACATATTTCATTTGATCAATTGCATCCATCTGCTATAATATCCATCCATAAGATGAAAGAAAAAGAATCCACATCCACATATGAAGCATCCAATTAAGAACATCCCAATGGAAGAAGGCAACAATATACTCGACCATGTTGAACCAAAGGAACCACCCCCCATGTTAGGAGATGACACAAGGTCCCACACACACTCTAGACCTAGGCTAACACCTAGCAGCCAAAGAGACTCAACAATAGCAATGATGCAACAAGAGATAACTCAAGCATAAGCCAACACTACACATGGATAATCATAAAAGATAGAAACTCCAAGAGGCATACCAATCAATCAAGAACAAAATCGATAACCAAGGACCATGGACACATGTAGGAGTGGAGTGTCATCACATATCCTTACAAAGAAGGGAACCACCCTGATAGACATGTATTTACATGCTATCCTTACAAAGAAGGTAATCATGTTGATAGACATGTGGAGCCATCTCAACCTATGAGAGAACAAGGGAGATTGACTTGCCATCTCAATAGCCTTCCCAAGCTTATCCTAAAACATCCTCCCTAGGACTAAGTCTTGGGGCTCACATCCATTATTATCTTGATTATATGAATCCTAAATACCCAACCCATCTAATTAATTATTAATTTTATCACTTATTTACATCAAAAAAACTTTCAATGTGCCTTGGTGGTCTATACTCTAAGAATCCTTACAAGGATCCTCCTAGCACCTATCTCTCACAACCCTAGTCATCACATGAAAACCCACTCCCCCTAATCAATTTTAGCAGCAATCAAGAAGTAAGATTGAGAGGAGGGTGGAGGGGTGAATCAGTCTTCACCAGATGCACAACAAATTAAACTTCCAAAACATAAACTGATGAATCATAGCAATAACAGATAAGAAAATTAATTATCACAACACACAACACCAAAATTTTGACGTGAAAAAATTGGTTAAGGAAAAAACCATGGTGGGAACCTACCCACAATAAGATGATACTCTGCAGTGGTATGTAAAAATATTACAATGGGGAATGCACATGCATTCAGGCTCACTGCCTAGAGCTCACTTCTCAAAAGATATATAGTCAGAAGGCTACATCCCTCAAGGAAGTCTCACTAACTTACAAAATGATTCAGACTACAATCTGGAAGGAATGAACTGCAATAATAGCATCTACAAATCCTGATGATAATTCTAGTTAAGCACAGTTGTTTACCCTGCAACACCGAAACTCACCACAACACTTCATTGAATGATATGTACTTGTTTGCACATTTACCTCTCTCTTATAATGCAGACACAATACCAACATCTAAATTACATAAGTATCTCACCTATATATACAAATCATCAACCTTGATAACAAGATCAGCTAAACCCTCAACCCTCAACTCATAATTATAAAATTATATTACACAATACAAAGATCGACCTCCAAACCAATATTATGATTTGCATTACATATCATGGACCTAATTCAAATTCTCAAATGATACATCAAATGGAAATCTCGCCAAGATCAACCGCAACATGCTACACCACCAGAAATACTGCATAACATACAAATTATCCCCGGTTCATATAAATCACCAAAAACTCACTCAATGATCAATGCGGATCACCAAAAAAAATAGGTCATGGCTAGGAAACACCATCAAGCATGTTAGAATCATCTAAAATAGTTGCACAATCATCTCTTTTCAAATCTTTATTGATCAACTCAAAGCTCAAGAACACAACCAATCAAAAACTGTCACGAAGAAGGATAACTTGTGGTGTACCAAATCATGAACCATCTGAAATGAAAATACACAAGATCATCCCAAACAATAATCCAAAATCTCAACACAAGATCTGATGACACCAAAATATACCAAAGGGAATACTAGATACTGCAAAACAGTGATCAACAAAACCAGACCAAAAACCTTTCCCAAGCTCACTGGAATAACTCATAGGAATATGTTGACATTAATAACAACAACATATCCTAGCAACAACAATGAACAAACAAATCGAACAATCTCCCAAATAATCCAACAACCATGTTCCAAGACCTCAAAATAATAATAACAAAGAGGATCATATGCAAGATCAATGAAAATAAATATAACAAGAACAATCGGCAATGCAACTCAATTGCCAAAATGCCAAGAATGCCAATATATACAAACAAGAGCCTCGATAAGATCTCATACATCAAGTAGCCAAATATAAATCATAGAACCATCCAAATCAATCACATATAAAATGAAATCCTCAACAACGAGGCTTATCAACTTGCTGGAGCATATCATAATCATATTCTCAACATCAAGGCATCTCAACTTGTTGGAGAACATCACAATTATATCCTCTATATAAAGGGTTCTCAACTTGATGGAGAAAATCATAACATCCTCCATGAAAAGGTACAATTCATCTTGTCGGAGCTATATTACAATAAAATAATCCATTCCGATCGAAGACAACACTAGAAAATCTCAAAAAACATCATCGCAAGCCTCTGGTATGAAAACAAAACTGAGAAAATCAACCCAGACTGACAAAAAACATCAAAACATAGAAATAAGGTCGCTCGTACATAGAACAATGCAATGCCTTCATAACATGTTTTAGTGCCTTTAATAGTTCCTTCAACACTTTCATTAAATGAAACAACACCTTCATTACAGATATTAGTGCATACACAAGACATTATCACATTTACTAAATACGACGGTGCTTTTTACATTTGCTACAGAAAATTCAAACATTTAAACATCGTATATACTAATAATATTAGTGCTTGTAACATAAGAAACGTCACTTATGTGGTTTTAGCACTTTTGCAAAAATAAGAAAATGAAAGATGAATTTACAACAAGGCAAATAAAATCATCAAGACTATGCACAATTCTGGAAATACAATCAATAGAGATGCTTAAACAAAAGGGAATAGTCTAAACTGAAGATGAGATCAACATATGGAATAAAATGAAGTTCTCATAAGAGAGTTTCCGACATGGACAAGAATATGCACAACTCACAAAGAGTAATATAAAATCTCCAAATGACAAATGTGGTTCTAAATCGAGACAATAAAATGTAAGTTTTAATAAGCAATCTAGAAAACAAAGGAAATGCGCAGACATATAGAAACAGAGCCGAAACCACTCATGGCAAAAATTAGATCCATAAATAATTCCCCCAAAAACTTTACAGTATAATATTTATTAATCTTTTTCAATAGTTTATCCCAAACTCCCGAATATAATCTTTTAGAACACATGGTGCATATAGTCCTTTCTGAAAACAAAATTACACAGGGAGGAAGACACCACCGACCTGGAAATCAAAAGTAAAGGAAAAAGAATTTGATGAAGCAGAAATCCACAATCAGAATCCAAACAAATCCAAGCAAAAATCCAATCTCCAAATCTCCAGCCAAGAAATCAAAATGCAAAAGAAAACTCTAGAAATGCTAACCCGACAAAATGCATAGGTGGACGAATAAATAAAAATTCATTCAAAACTATAGCCAATTGTCGACCAATCAAAATATTCCAAAATAAATCTAACCTACCTACCCCACTCAGAAATGGCATTTTGTTTTTCCAAGACTTTTAGCCAATAATCATAAAGGGTAGGTAAGTTATATTATATTTATTACCCACATGCAGTCATAAGAGATATAATATAATAATATAAAAGCCAATGAATAAATAATAACTAAGCCCAATAAAATAAAACAAGGGCTAAAAATAAATTAAAAGCCACAAATAAAATATAAACCACCAATAAAATATAAACTCATAATTAAATAAAAGCCATAACTAATTTAAACTAAATAAATATCAAATAAATAATTAAACAATAAATCAATTAAACCAAATAAATGAATAAATAAATACAAACCATTAAATCCACACAAGAAATAAAAACAAATAATAATAAATCGCCCAATGTCATTTAATTAACCAAACTATAACAATAAATTTAAATTAACATTAATAAACTATATTAATCATGCATTAATTAAATAAATAACTAAATACTCACAATGCCACAACAACACCACAACTCAACATGCTAGCATGGTAACTCACCCCAAGACAACTGACTGACAAGGGATGACAAATTAAAGCCTAGAGTGTGTAGATGGAACTCATGCCATCTCCATCAACTTGCCATTAGGATTAAGACACATTCAAACCTATGAAGCTAGGTGGAGTCAATGTCTAGTACCTACAATCCTGCAACCACCTATCCATGATATGACATGTACAATAATATATCATAAATACACAAGCAAGTGATAGAGAATTGCAATGCCATACCCTTCTCGCAATGAGTGATATGACATTGTCCCTATCACAAAGACACTAGAAGACAATTGCAGTCACTTAGCATTAACTTAACACCATGATCATAAAATAGGTTATCTTAACCACCACATCATCAAAATCTCATGAGTAATATAATCCATATAGATATCAAGTGCATATAGAGATCATCAAATATGGATCCATCATCATAATGATAATCAAGGATAAATATCATCATCCACATAAGCCATCACATATCATATGTCCATATAAAATGTCTAGCATCATCATAGCATCTAAAATATAGATAGAGTCATAATCATAAAACAAAACATCATATAAGAGTCTAGATAAGTCCATTAGTGCATAATCAAAAGATAAGTTGAGGAGGGGCACTACATGTTACTCTGAATACACATTTCTTCTGATTTAACTGCACATTGAATTGTTCTAGCCATTGAAAGATTTTTTCTAGAATCTCCTGATGTCCTTCCCTGGTGAATGATTGTGCTAGCAAGTCATCTAAATAATCCTCCATGAATGTGTGCATCATGTCATGAAATACTGTGGTCATTGCTCGTTGATAAGTTTCTCTAGCATTCTTTAATTCAAAAGGCATGACATTCTAGCAATATGTACCCCATGGGCAAGTGAAGGTTGCCTTGTCCTGATCTTGGTGCTATCTTGATCTGATTGGCTTGAAAAACCATCAATGAGTGAAAACATGGTGTGTCCTACTATTAAATATAAAATGGTGTTGATGCTAGGTAAAGGAAAATCATCCTTTGGACAAGCCTTGTTAAGATCTCTAAAATCTGAGCATTTTCTGATGCTCTTATCTGGTTTGGATATAGGTACAATATTTAAAATCCACTTTGCATAGTCAATTGGTGTGATGAATCCCACATCTAGTAGTTTGTTTAGCTCTGCTTTTACCAAAAGTGCAACATGTGGACTCATCTTTCTTAGTTTCTACTTGACTGGCTTATCTTTGGGAGCCATGGATAGGTGGTGCATGATCAAATCTGGATCTACCCCTGGCATATTGGCATATGACCAAGCAAAATTGATTTGATTTTCTTCGAAGAATTGAGTGAAATGAGGTCGCTCTTGTTTTGTCAATGATTTGACCAGGTGTATGGTCTTTGTTGCCTCTTCAATAATGATGTTGATTGATTGTGTTGGCTCATTCAATATTGGTGATCCCTCCTGATAATATTATGGAAGAGTGCTAATTCTCTCATCCGTGAGTGCCTTAGAGAGTTTTTTACCATTGGATACATCCTTTTTTACTTTTTTTCTGATCTAATGCTGTCATTGAATGGTTTTCACCATTAGATCAATTTTTTATTTTATTCATTTTATCACTAAGAGACTTGGCACTCCCTAGGTTGAGAGCTTTGTTATGAGATTTGTAATACCCTAAAATTGGTCATCTAAACCATGGGCCCCTAATCTTGACAACATCACCAAGGTCCTAACCAAAGGCACTTAAATCAATCTTGAGCACATTAATTAATTCTTTAATCACCAAATATCACATGGTAAATCAAATACTCAATATTAATTAAATATTTATTTAATTAATTGAATCATTCCAAGAATATCATTTTGATCAATTATCCTGTTTAACTTATTAAATATCCTAGCATATTTAATTAATTAATAAATTTGCCATTTAATCATGCAAAAAAAGAATTAATTTATTACAAAAGAGGAATCAATTACAAAGCAAGAGTTGAATTGAAAATAAAATAAAAGAATTGAATTGAGAGAGAAATCAAACTTGAGCTATTATTTCTTTTTCTAAATTTAGAACTTGTAATTGGAAAATTAATTAATTGAATTATTGATCATTCTCTAAAATTGGAACTCAAAGCTTTTCAGAAAAAGAAGCTCAGTTGCATTGAAAAGACTCTTTTCTTGAATAAATCAAAGAATTATCTATTTTTATCACAAGTGCATGGAATTAATTAAATCTTATTTCCAATGCAACTTGAACTTCTACTAAATCAACTTATTAATTAAATCTTATTTATTTCCAATGAATAAATCAACTTGAACTAGCTACAAGAAAGATGTGGATGACAACAAGAAGATCAGCCACATAATTCAGATTTTGGAAACTATCAACACTGGGAAGGGAAGACTATGGCTAATTATATTGAGGATCTAAAAAATACTATTGCAAAAGCTGAAAATATAAGAGACTCCTTCAACCCTAGATTTGAAAAAATAGAGAAAGACCTGCTGGAGAGGAAAACTATTGCTGACGATATGGATCAAATTATATCGGGCACAATCAATAAAGTCAACAAAATTGAGGATTTCCTCAAGAGTATTGTAGAGCAAAGTTTAGACATCCTGAAGGTTTCTGCTGGCAATACTAAAACTCTCATCAGCAAATTGGACGAGGAGAAGGATACCCTGGATATTGACCCTGACATTGAAGGCACAGGAGATGCTCAAGGACCTAGAACTAGAACCAGAGGTAAAAAGAAAGAAAAGAAGCCTAATAAGGACCTGGATGATCTCAAATTTGTTGCAGCCACCTATGATCAGTTGGTGAAAAAGGTGGAGGACCTTCTGAAGACTATAACTATGTAGTGCCTTCCTAGTTTCTTTGTTGTTTCTTTCTTTTGCTGTCTTTTTGGTTTGTTGACTTTTTTGCCAGTCATTTTGTAAGCAGTTTAAATGCTCTGGACTCTTTGATGACTTATCTTAATTTCTTTTGTTAAAGGTTTCGGGTCCTAAAAACCTAATTTTCTTAATTAATCAGAACTTGAACTTCTAATTTAGATGCATTTCAATTAAACTATAATTGGAATCTATCTCAAGGTTAACTAAACCTGATTTCTCAATTATTTCAATTAATCCTAAATTGAGCTTTTTTTGTAATTCTCTATAAATTCAGCCTTCAGCTTTCATTCAAAACACCCTAGAGATTTTTGAGAACACGCTTAGAGATTATTATTATTATGCTGATTTTACTCTGGAGTCATTGAATATATCATTCTTTTTTAGATTATTTGCATCCATATTTAGTTTATCCATTATTGCTTGAATTCGTTATTGCTTGAATTATTCATCCCTCTTGCGTCTATTTAGCTTAATATCATACTCATATAGATTAAATCCTTCATCTTGGTGTAGTCTAGTCACTGGTATTGCTTATAAAAATCTAAGAGCAATCTTATACTTGCATCTTTTAGAAGGCACTTAGTCACTTTGTCATGGTTTATTATTTATTGATGATTGATTTACTAACCATACATGTAATGACTTAATTGAAGTTGTGTGCCTGCAGCTATCAGACCTTATTTCACTTTTCAACACACACATCTTTGGCGCCCATCGTGGGGCGGCAGACTACATTTTTTGGCCTCCAAGACTAACTTTTTTTTTTTTTTGTTATTTTTCAGATTTTGGACTTTTTGGATTTTCGGCCATACAACTTTTGCGTCATATCATACGACATTTCTCACAAGCCAAAATGATAAACTGTAGGTGTTGTTCGAACTGAAATCCTATATCGTATGATCTAGTAAACTTTGTCATGCGATTCTGGATTTTTTTGGTTAAAAGGACAAAAAAGCAAATTTTATGATTCTAGATTTCTATTCAGATTGGTTATACTGACGACTGACCTTGGTTGTTTATCTATCTATCTTAGAATTTTTCACAGCCTAATCAGTTTTTGCAGAATGCTTGTCGAAAAATATGCTTGTCACACAAAGACAATATGACTACTGACTCGTTGTCTTTGCAGGTTGCCTGAAGAGAATCGACCAAACATCGTGTATTCTTTAAATTCATTTTTAGGAACCTAAATTGCTATTTGGTTAAAGAAAAAATCTGTATTTCATGTTTTAAGTAAATTTTGAGAGGTAGGAGAGTATGCTCTTGTCTTTTTCTAGACAATCAGAAATCCAGACCCTTGAGGCGTTTTCTTTGTTTGATATTTGTACATCTTTAGCAGGCCTACCCTCCCGAGGAGCTTCAAAACTCTTAAATCCGTTATGGCCGGTGTGAGGGGAATGACCTAAGTGGGAATGACTAAATGCCAATTACTCCAACCCACTATAAAATAAACGTGATTTGATGAAAATCAAGTCAACGACAGTGCTCGAGAATAGCTCTCCTCAGTACCTTCAAGTAGATTGAACCTTGGTTTTCAAGGCTGGGAGACCTCTTAATTGAGTTTATACCTCGACACGCCGAATGGACCCCTTACTAGATCCAATTAAATTTAGAAGCTACTCGGGTCACCTCCGAAAGGGGGATAATCTTTATGCAAGAGAGATAGTAACTCTCCCAAGATACTTGTCGTTTCATGCCCCCATTAACGTTTGGAGTTGGATAATATGGCATTGAGAATCCATTGCGTGAGACTCAGCTATCATATTTTGATTAGCTATTGGGTGTGTACCTGAGTCTACAAGAAAAGGTTTTCTTCTCTCACCAAATTCCGTAGGGCCTGCATGTTGTGATTGGAGTTACTATTCATACTATGTGTTTTCTGTGTTTTCATCCCTCAAACTAAAACTGGAATACCAAAATTGGAGAAAATAAGAAACAACTCAGTGATCAAAAACTCTATCCATGTCAGAACTAGTCCATCCTAATTCAAAATTCTGTCCAAAACTAGTCTATCCTAGTCAAAACTCAATCCATCTCAAAATTGGTCATACTCAGTTATTGAAAAACTCATAATTTTGTCCCTGTCCTGAGAACAGTCGTACGAATTTGATAATTTATCATCCTGCTTCATATCCTGTGTCCTACGAGTTTGATTATTGGTCGTTTGAGCTCAATCCTCTGTCATACGAATCTTAATACTCTGTCATATAAAGCTGAATCTTGTGTCGTATGATATATAATTACACTGAATCTTCTGTCGTCCTAGACATACCCATCTATCGTACGAAACTAGGAAGCAACTCGTATGAAACAAAACTGTTGTCATCCTGAAGCTATTAAATTGTCGTCCGACTCAGTAAAATCTGTCGTACGAATCTCTGATTTTGTCAGTACAAAGCAGTCAAACTTACCTAAAATAGTTTACAGTGAACATAATACTGGTTATCATCATCCTAAGCATAAACAGATTAAGACAGTGTACCTCTGCCATTTGTATTGCATGATTTGGTCGATCATCTTTTAGCTAGTTCAATCAACTACTTATCAAACATAAGTCACTTAGATAATGTCTTATATAGGATAGATCGTTCCTAAAACCAAACCGAATCTTAGTCACTACTCATGAATCAACTTAGATAAATGTCTTATACAGGATAGATCTTTCCTGAAACCAGACTAAATCTTAGTTGCTTCTCTCAAACAATATGTTAATCGACCAACTAGCTCTGAAATTGATCTTGACCTCTGCATCACAAAAAGCTTTAGGTCACACTAATCCATAAAAATGCCTATTCAAACCAGGAGTTCTCGTAAGAAAGAAGCCAAAGGCAAAGGACAACCCTTCACATATCAAGATAAACCATACTACATGAAGGATCCGCTCACTAACAAACCTTCATCATCAGGGGTACCAGTTTTTGATGAACCTGAATCTCCCACTATAGATGAGATGAAATACGATGACAAAGACAACCTTAGTATTCATGAAACCGATAATGATTCCTCATCAAGTGAAGCTGAAGAAGACATTTAACCTCTAGAAAAGGATATTCGTGACTGTCGAAAGGATAAAGACTTCCGAAAAATGATGAAAGCTATCCTGGCTCGAGAAAAGGAAGACTATTTCTTAGAACTACCAAAAAAAGGTGCCAAAATTCCTACTGGATATGATGTTCAGACACTCATTACTAAAAAGGAAGAATCACCTATACTCATGGTACACAAACAATTACAATGCTTACAGACTGAGATCGCAAAACTGAAGAATAAGGATAAGTCCCCAAAACAATATTCTCTAGAGACAATATGCCCCTTTCCATTTGACGAGAATATATACATGCCTCCATTTCCTTCACGAGTTGAGATCCCAAAATTTGACAAATATGATGGTACCTTAGATCCTCAAGATCATGTCAGGGAATTTTGTGCTGTCTGTATGGAGTTCATGCAGGATCAAACGTATCTCAAGCACCTTTTTCCAAGGAGTTTGGGAGGACAAGCTATGGAATGGTTCTCAAGTCTACCCAAAGGAATAAAAACATTTGAAGAACTAATCCAACTATTTTTACAACAATACTCATACAACATTCGACATCCCGTGACTATGATCAAGCTTTGCAATACTAAACAGAAAACAGGGGAGCCTTTTCTTACTTTCCTCCAACGTTGGAGAAAGATGTTCTCTAGGTATTCACAACCTATCCCAGATTGAGAAAATTGATATATTTGTCAACAACTTGGTCCCAGAATTGAAATATAGTATCCAAATGCAAGTACACCCATCATTTAACAAAATGGTAGATAATGCTATTCGAATGGAAGATGTGCTCATAAAGGAGGGGGATATCTCACCTTGGAAAGAAACACAACCATGATCTAGCTCTAAAGAGAAAAACAAGTATTGGAAGTATGACAAAGACAAGAATAAGAATGTTGTTAATGACAGAGTAGTAGACACTATTAAAACCAACTCAAAGCCCATGATATTCAACTTGGCTAGTGGCACACAAGCACTCAAAGTTGTTAGAGTTGTAGCACAAAATTCTCCAAAGAAAACAAAAGAGTGGTTCAAAGAGAAACCTTGGCTTTCCAAACCTAAGCGTGATTTCACTCCTCTTGAAGAATCATATGAATCCGCTTTCAAAACTTTGTTGGCAAACAATCTCATAACACTACTAGATAATTCCAGGCCATATGATCTGGAAGTCAAACCAAAATGGTGGAGAGAAAATGAATACTACAACTACCATCGGAATAAAGGTCATAACACAAACAATTGCATGAAGCTCAAACATGAGATTCAAGATCTCATAGACGCTGGTAAAATTGTTGTCGAGAATCACCCGACGAATGCTAATCACAAAGCATTTAAGGACCCTTTACCTGTTTACGAACAAGGTGATTCCTCAAAGACCAGATGAGGTGCTAAAGTAAATTATAATTATACCAGCAATGACAACGTCATTAACATGATTGAGCCTTCCCAATCTGAATATTGCAATGTGATTATAGTCCAAGATAAACCAAATGAATCATGATATGCAAGAGCTCTGACCCATTCTGAAAAGAAAGTCACTCTCCAAGGAGATAGTTCTTCCAACCCGGCTCAAGCAACACCAAACCTACCAGCCCCGTCAAACAAACAAAAAGAATCAACCTTGGATAAATTTAAAAGGCTAAGTTCAACATCATCCTATGGATATAGCGTTGAACAATTGAAAAGGACAAATGCTCAAATCTCAATCTTTGAATTGCTAAAAATCTCTTCTGCCCACAAAGAGATCCTGGACAAAGCATTGCTCACCACTAATGTTCCAAAAGATTTAGATATTTATCGGTTTCAGTCTATGGTGGGTCATCTAACTTCACCTCACTATCTGACCTTCTCTGAAGAAGATGACAACTCGCTAAATCATCCACATAACCAGCCATTGCATATTGAAGCCATTATCCATAAACACAGAGTCAAATGTGTTTTGATAGATGGAGGTGCAGGGTTGAATATCTGTACTTATAGTCTTCTTACACAACTAGGATTTTCTGAAAATGATTGATCCGGGCAAGAAAATAACAATTAAAGCCTATGATAAAGAGTAAATGACCTCTAAAGGTCTGGTATCATTACCAATTAGAGTGGGACCTATAGAAAGAGATGTCCTTTTCCAAGTACTTGATCTTATTCTATCATACAATATCTTACTAGGCAGGCCTTGGATTCATGAAATGAAAGCATTTCCATCTACATACCATCAATGCTTAAAATTTCCCTACAATGGAGTTGAAGTCAGTATTCCTGCTGATACAAATGTCTGTTACTACTTATCAAATTTCCATTAGTTTTTATATTCAAAGTCATACTATATATATTCTAGTCAGTTAGTATTACTGAATCATGCAGTCAGTACACACAGAGAAGGCGGTATGAACAGTCTAGTCGGTTACAGAAGAAAGCAGTCACAGAACGTAGTATTCACCAAGCCGTTTACTGAGTATTTTTTCATGGCTACCGAGCAGTAAAGTTAACTCACCAAGTTGATATTCACCGAGTGAAATGTATTACTAGATACATTGAACCTAGACATGCACATGAAAACATGTTACAAGATCGAGGCACATCTAACCATTATTACATTGGAAATTGCACTAGAAGATTGTGTATGATTGCAAGGTCAATCTAACCAATGAAATATTTTGTTTAGTTATTCATTCGAGGAATCTTGTTTGTAAGATCAAAGCAATGAATTAGATCACCGCTGTAAGAGATCTATTTATACAGCATGGGAAGATGTATGTGTGTATGTGTGTGTATGTATGAAGGAAGACTATTACAGAGACATAGAGAGGTCATCGAGAAGGTTATCAGTGAACAGTCGAAGAATAGAGTAAACAAAAGGGTTTACAGAGTTACAATATGGGTTACCGAGGCATGCTATAAGCTAGGTAATCTTATTCTGAGCACATAGAATCTGCTATAAGATTTTAGATGTAAAGTTGTAGATATTTGTAATGACTTTATTGTAATATTGTGAAGTTGAAAGAGATACCTTTAACAAGGTAAAAGACTCTAACCAAGTCTATAAATTGTAAATCCTCTAACCAGGTGCAACATTCAGATTAATGTTGTAAAATCCTTTAGTAAGGTAGATCTAACATATCTTGTTACTCCTAACAAGGTAAGGTATCAGAAATAGCTAAATGTATCTCTAACCAAGCAATCTTTATTATTGCAATAGTGAAGTTGTGGGTGCCATCCCCACCGCAGTTTTTCTCTCTAACCAAGAGTTTCTGCGTGACCAAAATATATGTGTTATGGAGTGAATCATGTATGATTGTTATCTGTTTCTTTTAACTTTATTTTATGTTACTGCACTATTCTGTTTATGCATAACAGTAAGGTTATTATTGAAGAAAAGTTTTGGAGCACTAATTCACCCCTCCCCTCTCAGTACATTATCTTTCCATATTGGGCCTAACAATGTCCCCTCTAATGCATTGACAAAAGGTGTTGATACTTTTGTACCTCATAATAGGGCAACTTCTACAAATGAAAATATGAAAGCTCTAATGAAAGACTTAGAAAATAAATTGAAGATTACAAATACCGACATGGATGGCTACAAGATAGAACAGGTAATTTCATTAGTCTCTCTCCCTCCATCACCAAAACAATTGGGCAAACCATCAGAGGCTATGAGAACACAAACTTCAGCTCTGAATATCATATATGATGGTCTTTTTGTACAGTCTTCCACTTCCCTAGCAGATGAAATAGAAGAGGATGCAGTTCTTAAATGGATTTTCAAGGAAGATAGTCAAAACGAGGAAGTACGACATTGTGAGATTTCCTGAACTCAATATGGCCCTGGTTACAAGATGATTCAACACACGGGATATTCAGGTACTGGTCCCTTGGGAAAACATCAAGAGGGTATTATTGAACCGATTCAGCTGCAAACAAAATCAACAAATGATAAGGCTAGACTGGGGTACAATCCGAAAAAGACATTAGACCAAAAAAATGCTTCTAAGTCTAAGTGGCAGAAAAGGATATCGCCTTCAACATTACAGGAAACAAACACTCAACAAACTCAAGTAGAGTGTGTAAAAGAGAAAGAGGAATCAACAGTCAAGAAAGAAGAAACAGTCAGCACTCAAGCTTCGATGGTGTCAGCTGCAACAATACAAGGAGTTGAAGTCCCAGAGGATATAAGTGACGAAGTAGAAAGAATCAAAGAATTGTTTTCACCACTGAAGGTTCCAGTCACATACACTGGTAGGCAACAAGTAGAAGATTCAGAGACTGACTCAAATGAGTATGAATGGGGTCCAGATCACCTCTTAGATACATCCACTACAGAAACTCCAGAAAAGTCTACTAGTACCACAGATGATACTCAAGAGCTGTTGCGCATAAAACTAGAAAAAGAAATACAGGAAATTAGACAAAAGAGACAAGCAAACTATGAACAAGTACTAAATTAAGGAAGAATACCAGAAAAATTTTCATCTATGTACCCCTATACTATGTCAGAACAAATTAGGTATAGCACTACACAAGAAGAATTGGAAGCAACAGAAGTAGAACCAGTCATCAGTCCAGAGGAAGCTAAATGGAGTAAACGACAGAAATCACATAAACCTCAAGATCATGTCTATAGGTGTGTCATATACAAATGATAAATGAGACAAATCTTGGAGGAACTTGCAACATTAAAGATGTTGGTGTTGATACCATAAATATACTCACTAAATCACTTAAAGAAGACTTGGAAACTTCATTCAATGACTCTGATGACTCTGACAATAGTCCTATTCATGACAGTATCTACTCAACATCAAATTTTGAATCATCTAATGTAAATAATGAAAATCAGTCTACTGATCTTATTGTTGTCAAACCACGATATGAAGTCCAGTCTGGCGTAGAGAATGATGCTACAAGTATGTCTATTGGATTAGGTCAACTAAATATTAATGTGCACTTTAATAATGATGTTCTGACACTTTTTGGTCTCTAGACATTTACGCAAGGTATCCTTCTGGAACTCAAATTTTTGATCAGCAGTTGTGATGACAATACCATGAACTCCCTTGAACCTATCCAACATTTATCCTTACTACATCCAGAACTAATTGACTTTACTTTACAAAACCAGCCCGTGAATATACCTACTTTTTCCAATGACTATACATTAGCCTATTATCTCAATACAGTTGAACCTATGGACTCTTCCACTAGTGAGAAGAGTGAAAATATGACTGAAACAGATATCAAGTATCTTAGTCGCAAAAATCAGAAAAATAAAATATAAAAGATCTGATGGCAAAAACCACATTGTGGCGGTGTCAGAATCTAAAAAAGAGAAAATAAAGGACGTACCTAAGGGTGAAAACCTCTCTGAGGCCCCTGAAGGTGAGATACTTGATATACTGCCATGTCACTTCTAAGAGAGATCTTTTATATTGATTGAGCCAACTCAGCCAGTGAACATTGGGAGTCAAGAGACACCACACATCATTCATGTAGCTCAATCACTATCAACAGAAGAACTAAAATATTTCACTCATCTCTTTTCAGAGAAGAAGATCAATTTTGCATGGACATATTCTGATATGCTAGGCCTGGATCCTAATCTTATCATGCACCATCTTTCTATCACACCAGGAATTAAACCAGTCAAGCAAAAACTCCATAAGATGCACCCTCACGTGGCACTACTAGTCAAAGATGAGCTAGAAAAACTGCTAAAATCTAGATTTATCAGAGCTATAGACTATGCAGAATGGATTTCAAACATAGTACCTGTGTCAAAGGCATAGAAGTCTATTAGGGTTTGCACAGACTTCAGAGATCTCAACAATGCTTGTCCGAAGGATGACTTTCCATTTCCAAACACTGATATGATAGTCGATATGACTCCTGGGTATGAGATGTACTTGCTAATGGATGGATTATTCGGATATAATCAGATCAAAATAGCTCCCAGAGATCAAGAAAAGACAACCTTCACCTGTGTATGGGGAACCTTTTGCTGGAATGTCATGCCATTCAGGTTGAAGAATGCAAGAGCAACTTATCAAAGAGTAGTAACAACTATATTTCATGATATGATGCATAAGAATATGGAAGACTATGTTAATGACACTTTATTAAAGACTATGAAGAGATCCACACATATTCAAGAGCTAGGCCCTATACTAGATAGAATGGAAAAATTCAAACTCCAGTTAAATCCAAAAAAGTGTGTATTGGGAGTGACATCTAGAAAATTACCTAGCTACATCATTTCAAAGAAGGGAATCGAGGTTGATCCTAAGAAGGTCCAAGCTATAATGGAAATGCCACCTCCGAAGAACATCAGTCAAATGAGAAGTTTATAGGGACATCTCCAATCAATCAAACGCTACATTTCTCAGCTAGCAGACAAAGCTCAACCTTTCACAAAAGTATTGAGGAAATGAGTAATATACAACTGGGATCGAGAATGTGAACAACACCTTCAAAAAATCAAAGAGTACCTATCCAATCCACCAATATAGATGCCACCAATTTAGGGTAAACCATTGATCATATACATATCAGCAACTAATTCATCACTGGGGGCACTTATAGCACAATAGGATGACAATAAAAAGAAACGAGCTATCTATTACATTAGTAGAACATTGGTGTCTTATGAAATGAACTACACTATAATAGAGAAAGCATGCTTGGCATTAGTCTTTGCATCCCAAAAATTGAGACACTACATGTTAGCACATTTAGTCAAGTTGGTGGCTAAGATTGATCCGCTCAAGTATCTTCTCAACAAAGCAACACTCACAGGAAGATTGGCAAAATGGGTCATGATCCTTACAAATTTTGATATTGAATATGTGGAACACAAAGCCATAAAAGGACAAGTAATTGCAGATCAACTTGTTGAAGCTCCACTTGAAGACAATCAACCGCTGCATATAAAGTTTCTAGAGGAATCAATAATGCACCTTACTCAACAACCCTGGAAGATGTTCTTTGATGGGTCTTTTCTCAAAATGGTTCCAGTGATGGAATACTATTTATTACTCCTCAGAAGTATTCAATCCCAAAGTCTTATAAGATTATTTTCCCTTGCACAAACAACATTGCAGAATATGAAGCTTTGGTAAATGGGATAAAGCTAGCTATCGAATGGAAGGTTGCAGAATTACACATCTATGGAGATTCTCAACTGATCATCAATCAAATCAATGATACATATCAAACTCAAGATGAGAAACTGATGCCTTATGAGAGAATGGTGGATGATCTCAAGAAATATTTTTCTTTTGTATCATTCCAGCAGATTCCAAGGTCAGCAAACAGAGCAGCAGATGCTATGGCCACCTTGGTGTCTATACCTGAGTTACAAGAATCCAATTTTCGCTTTGAATTCCTGGCGGAAGAGTTACATTACCCTGCCTATGATTCTCCTGAGACCCAAATAGTCTATTCTATTATTGGACATGACTCATCCCGATATAGCCACATTTACTCTTAATTACGAGACCAAATTATACCTAAAAATCTTACCCGTAATGAGAAAAGAAACCTAACCCGAAATTCCTCACGGTATGTCATCATTGCTAGCGATCTATTTAGGTGAAGTTTGGATGGTACATTGCTTAGATGTCTAGAAAATGAAGAATCTAAACGTGCATTATCAGAAGTCCATGAAGGTATTTGTGGATCTCATTCAAATGGTCATACTTTAGCTCAGAAACTACTACAGGTTGGCTACTACTAGCCATACATGGAGAAGGACGCTATAAACATTTCTAAGACTTGTGAGAAATGTTAGCTACATGTAAATCTCATGCATGCTCAAGTAAAGGATCTCATACTCTTCATCACACATTGGCCTTTTCAGCAATGGGCCTTTGATCTCATTGGTTAGATCTATCCTGCATCATCCAACGGACACAAGTTTATCATAACTGCAACTGAGTATTTCACTAAGTGGGTAGAAGCGGTCCCTCTCATCAAAGCAACCGGTAAACAAGTAGCTCTGTTCATTCTAAATCATATCATTTGCAGGTATGGGATACCTTTGTCCATCATGACTGACAATGAAGGACAATTCAAGAATAAAGATTTGGATGATCTCTGTGAGAAATTCAAAATTAGACAACACTGGTGATCTGTATATTACCCCCATGGTAATGGAAAAGCTGAGGCATCCAACAAAAACCCACTGACTATCTTGCATAGAACAATGAACAAATCTGGGAAGGATTGACATCTACAACTCAATCCTGCACTATGGGTTTACAGAACAAGTATTAGAACACCTACTGGGGCTACACCTTTCTCTTTGGTGTATGGGTTTGAAGTAGTATTACCTATTGAAGTGGAAATACCATCTCTAAGAGTTTCTTTGCAAGGTCTTGTTACTGGTGAAGACTAGAGAATATCTAGATTGCAAGAACTTGAACTGCTGGATGAGCGTCGACAAGTGGTGATTGATCATATCAGAGTATATCAAAAGAGAATGTCCAAAGGATATAACAAGAAGGTTAGACAAAGATAATTTCAGGTTGGTGACCTAGTTCTGAGATAAAATCCTAAAAATTAGTAGTTTCGAGACAACAAAAGAAAGTTTGAACCCAACTGGCTGGGTCCCTACATCGTTACTGTAGTATTCAGCTCTGGTGCCTATCAACTCTCAACATTGAAAGGAGAACAGATCCATGAACTGATTAACACCATCCATTTGAAGAAATTATTCACTTAGCATTCTCTACTCCAGCAATTTGTACAGCTGAAAAAGTCTTGAAAAAAAAATCATAAAATGTCTTGAAAAAAACTCTAAAAATCATAAAAAGTCCTGAAAAAAAAAGAGGAAAAAGAAAAAAAATGCCCTGGTGAAAACCTGGTAAACAGGCACCTTGGTAAAAAAAAAAATCTCTGCCAAGTAGGTGAAAACCTGGCAAACAGGCGCCTCTTGTACTCAAAGCTCCATCTATCAATGCAACGTTGGCATTTCCTTCTTTCATGCATCTTTATTATTGCTTGTACATATATTTCAGTCACTTTTGTGACATCTTGGTTCATTGGAACCGCCATGGCTTGAAACTGATTAATGTCCTAGTCTTAGGTTAATCGACAAAGCAATTTACATGTCCTAAGCAATATCAACTAAGTCATCTTTTTGTCAGTGAAACCTGGTTGTCCACTCCGAGTCAGTCACCTATCTCCTAACTATCAAAGAGTTTTATCACTGAGTACACAATCAAAACAACATTACTGAAAAACAATCACTAAAGAGTTTGAGCTATGAATGAAAATTTACTTTGTATGTTGTCTTTTATATTGATTTTTGATCATTATCCCTTTGAGTAATTCGAGGAAGTCTATCTTGACTAAGAAGAGAAAGGATTGGGGCCATAATATTTTCTTTGTTTTCTGCTTGTAGGGATGATTCCGATGATCTGGAAACATCTAATAAGCTGGGTTTTTGTGATAAGATCCTTCACATCAAGGTGAAATCACCACACATACCTCAACTCTGCTTACTTGAATGCTACAGGGAGGTTCCCATCATTTCTTTGTCTCTTTTGAGAGAATTTCTTTATCGTGCAATCCAGGTCCCTGAGAAATATGTCCAAGGATATGAACAAAAAAAAAGGGTCATTGCGGACAAGATAATTAATATTGCACATGAAAAGAAAGGAACTCTAATCTGCCTGTTATGTTTGTTATGCTTAGTGATGAAACTTAAGCATTTTAAATCCAGTGACTAGGTTTAGGTTGCATTTCATTCTGTATTTTATGAATTTAGAGTGATTTTGGTATGGTAATAATCTCTTTATATTCTGAATGAGAGTTGGATGCATCATCATTTATTAGCTAAGTGGTCTCTTTTTCATCAATTATCTGATCGAGTACTTGTGTTTTGAGATGTTAGCTGCATACATAAACATCTTATATACATTCATACATTTCATTATCATTCATCTTATTGCATAGAGAAAAAGAAAATTTGCATTACTCATTACTCATTACTCATTCATTTATTTGCATATGAAAAGAAACAAAAACAAACAAAAACAAACATTCATATTCATCTGCATTATATACATCCATGCTAAATATGAAATGCATACATATAGAATAAAGCATATAGAAAGCATCTCATAGTCAAATCAACACAAGTACAATGAAGTCAAATCAGATCTTGTATATATATCGTATAAAGTCTCAAAGTACAAAATGATGTCAACTGACATCTACAAACTCCCATCTGAACAAGAATCGTATAGGCTACAAAAAATGGGTATGTCTACAAAAAAATATCAGAGCTACAAAAATAATATCTAGCTCTCAGCCTCTCCCTCATCACTAGGTGGAGAAGCCTGCTAACCGAGATCCTGCCTAGGTGCCCGAGCTCCCTTTGATCGTGCCATATACTGCAAATATGGTACAACTTGCTGCGCTATAGGAACAGCTATGCTGTAAACTGCAATGTAATAAGTCATCTGACTGGTCTGGTGCAAAACCTCTTGCCGCAAAGCATTTGTCTTTGCCCTCCTCTCTACTCTCATATTTGAGACCTGATGATCTCTCTATGCTCTAAGCTCTGCTAGCTGTCGATCTCGCTCTGCCAGCTGAGTCTGTGCCACTGTCAACTGTGACTGCAGATCCACTAGACGTGCTCTCATCGACCATGCTGTGTCGGCCCCCTACTCTCTCGCAGGCTCTCCACCCCTATCTACACCTCCAGCTGCACCCTGCTCCTCCCATCTCTATCAAACATGTCTAGGAGCTACTCGATCCTCCTCACCCCCACCCAACCTCACACCAACACTCCCTAGGGATCCACCCTCACCCCTTTGCTGTCTAACTCTAGCTGGAACCCTGCTGCTACTAGCACCAGGATCACCACCTATCTGCCTTAGAGCCTCGGCTCTCTATCCCTGTCACTATCCCTATGCAGGGGCATCATCCTCAATCTCCTCAATATGAGGTGCCTGCTCTGGCGGATCTATAAATCTAGGGAATGGATGCTGCTGGAACCAATCCCTGTACTGGGGCAATACCCCTGCATATGCAATGTCATCCATGTAGTCCCACCGGAGTCACTGCAATCCAGTCAACTCCTGCATACCAAAGGCATAAGATAACCTCGATGCCCATCCCCGCCTCTCCCCATTAGCATATCTCGTGTATGGTGTGAACTCCTGCAAGATCCCATGAGGCTTATCATACTGCCTCATCACTCGAGATACCACGAATCGCTCCACCACAGTCTACATTATGCCAATGAGTGGGTGTGTAACAAATAGATCTCTAGGTATGATCCTCCAGTCATCCCATGGCTCTAGGCCCCTGTAAGGTCTCCATACCATAGATATCAAGTCATCTAACTGTCGTCGCCAGAAATCAGTCTTGCCCAGATGGGGCTGCATGACATATCCTGAATATCTATATACAATTGGTTGACCAGGCTCCCTGCCGTCATCTACAATTAGCCTACAAACTGGGAGGTGCTCCCAAGCCCATACCTGTAAAACCAAGACTCCTGTAGCCATGCTCTTTCCCTCTTGATAAACAATCTCATGCATCTCATGATACATGTGGGCCAATATTCAAGAACACCAGTCTAGTCTCTGAGGGGTCTCAACAAGCCTCTCCAACATACTGCCCCATCCACAAAGGAACCCCTGTTGTGCTCTATCCAGCATAAGAAAATAGCCGATAAACCCTGCTATAACACAAGCCAGAGGAAAAGACTCACTATACCTGCTCATCATAATATCCCAACTGATAGAACGTGTCAAGATATTTGGATCCCTAAATACACATTTGACAACCTGTATCCAGGAAGTTGTGCTGCATCATAATCTACCTTACCCCCAGCAAAAGGGATACGAAGAATCCTATAAATGTCCTCGGGAGTGATGGTCATCTCCCCAACTGGAAAATGGAAGGTGTTATGCTCAGAATGAAATCTCTCTACTAACGATGTGAGCATCCCATGATTCACATGGATATCGGGTAACCTAAGAAGGTGGGTGAAACCGCACAAATCAATATGTGCCTGCTCAATATCTGACAACTGCCAAACTAATGTCATAGTGGGTGGATATACGCATCTGAAAAGAAAATGAGGCAAATGAACCTGCAAAAAATCAAACAATGAAGCATCAGAAAACATTCCAAATAAGCCTACAAGAGAAGTAAAATATCACACAAATTCAACTACGTCAATTGCCAAGTCAAAATTTCAAGTTTGCACCTTAAAAAATGCTCACTGTTTTCCAAATGATAAAACACAGAAGGGAAAAAACTCGTACGATTCAGGAATAGGCCTCGTAGGACAAAAGACTCCCATACGATACAAGACTAGACCTAGGACAACAAAATGGTCTCTTTTGAATGTTGTCGTACGATACAAGGGTGAGCTTAAAATGACAAAACTTATAGGTTTAAACGACAAAACAAACTTTAACAGTTTTCATACGAGATAGTATCCTGTCTCGCACGACAAAATGTGAAAGCCTGACTTCAACATGCCAAAAACTTGAAAAATCAATAAAAAAATTCAAAATTGAAATGAATAACAGGCTTAAGATCGATCACTTACTGCTGGCTCATAGTCCCGAGGTTGATTATGTCATTTTTGTCGCTTGAATCAATGCTCATGAGTGGGTACCACCATTTTCTTCACAGAAGGCTTTTTGAATTTTCAAACTTGGAAGTTTAAAATGAATTGAAAATGACACTTTTACCCCTTATATAGCCAAAACCCTAATTTTTCAACTTGCTCCGATGGACATGAAAATTGTACCCTTAGCTAATTCGCCCATTTTGATTCCATTTTCGAGATCGAAATCAAAATTCGAGATCATTTTGCTAGTCAATTTCACAAAATTTGGACCACTTAGCGCTTTTTCATCAAATGCTCATTCTTTCTTCAAATTGCGCTCAATTTCTCAATAAATCAACGTTGAATCTCAATTTTATTCTACATATCAACTTTGCACTCAATTTCTTATCAATCAATGCCAAATATTAAAATATTCCTCAGAATCATTTGTGCTCAAATAACTTATCATCGCCAACAATTGCCTATAATCATGTACCATCGCTATCTTTCCATTTTGCTCCCGAGGGGGCATACTCGTGACCTCATGACCTCACATCTTCAAAGTCGAGAAAATTTTCAAATCTTCATCAAAGTCAAGCAAAAATATTTTTCAACTAAAGAAAATCAAATCAAATTCTTATTGATAAAGGGCATCTCAGCTTCATCGCTTCACATCAAGTTGAGATCTCTCGATCATCTGAATCGAATCAATCGCTAGGGGCATATTAGTTTCATCACTTCATATCAAGTTGATATTTGTCTTCATCTAAATCAATCTCTTAATTTTAATCAGGTTCATCAATTTTCAGCAAGCTGATTATTCATTTAAACTCAATCAAGGGTTTAAAGAGTATCTTCAATCACACATTCAATCTAAGTAGGTGTTCAATTTCATTGCATCAAATCAAGCTGGACAGTTTATCTTCGCTCATCGTGTCTTGATCCATCAAGTTCAAGATTGATTTTATCTTCGCTCGTTGTGTCTATTTCAATCAAGTTCTAGACTAATAAGATCCACTTCTTGATCAATCAAGTTCAAGTTTGGTATCTTTGCTCTCTATCGTTCTTAGTTCAATCAAGTTCGGGATCAGTTTCGCTTTAATCAACTCTGTTCAGCTTCATCACTTCAAATCAAGCTAAACACCTCGCTTTTTATCTGGTTCATGATCAATCAAGTTCAGAACTAGTATCTCCTAGACATCAACTATTCTTTGAACCAACGCGCTGCTCGCACATTAATTCAAAGAGGGGGAAATGTAATACCCTAAAATTGGTCATCTAAACCATGGGCCCCTAATCTGAAAAACATCACCAAGGTCCTAACCAAAGGAAATTAAATCAATCTTGAGCACATTAATTAATTCTTTAATCATCAAATATCACATGGCAAATCAAATACTCAATATTAATTAAATATTTATTTAATTAATTGAATCATTCCAAGAATATCATTTTGATCAATTATCCTGTATAATTTATTAAATATCCTAGCATATTTAATTAATTAATAAATTGGCCATTTAATCATGCAAACAAAGAATTAATTTTCACAAAAGAGGAATTAATTACAAAGCAAGAGTTGAATTGAAAATAAAATAAAAGAATTGAATTGAGAGAGAAATCAAACTTGAGATACTATTTCTTTTTCTAAATTTAGAACTTGAAATTGGAAAAGCAATTAATTGAATTATTGATCATTCTCTAAAATTGGAACTCAAAGCTTTTCAGAAAAAGAACTTCAGTTGCATTGAAAAGACTCTTTTCTTGAATAAATCAAAGAATTATCTATTTTTATCACAAGTGCATGGAATTAATTAAATCTTATTTCCAATGCAACTTGAACTTCTAATTTAGATGCATTTCAATTAAACTATAATTGGAATCTATCTCAAGGTTAACTGAACCTGATTTCTCAATTATTTCAATTAATCCTAAATTGAGCTTTTTTGTAATTCTCTATAAATTCAACCTTCAGCTCTCATTCAAAACACCCCAGAGACTTTTTGAGAACACGCTTGGAGATTATTATTACGCTGATTTTGCTCTTGAGTCATCGAATATATTGTGCTTTTTTAGATTATTTGCATCCATATTTAGTTTATCCATTATTGCTTGAATCCATATTGCTTGAATTCGTTATTACTTGAATTATTCATCCATCTTGCATCTATTTAGCTTAATATCATACTCATATACATTAAATCCTTCATCTTGGTGTAGTCTAGTCACTGGTATTGCTTATAAAAATCTTAGAGCAATCTTATAGTCGCATCTTTTAGAAGGCAATTAGTCACTTTGTTTCGGTTTATTATTTATTGATTATTGATTTACTAACCATACATGTAATGACTTAATTGAAGTGTTGTGCCTACAGCTCTCAGACCTTATTTCGCTTTTCCACACACACAAGATTCACTACTGGATTTCTGGATTTACGAAACAAAGATAATGAATCATGACTTCATCATCTTGAAAGGTAGGGATACTAAGTGGTTATGCTTGTTCCCAATCAATGAGTTCAAGATGCATTAATGGTAAGGATTTGTCAGGTGGGTTAAGGTCTAAAGAAGTAAGGGTCATATGGAAACATTATCAAAGTTTGTGATAGAAAAGTCCAGATCTATGATAATACTCTCCTCAATATTGTCTATCTCGCTTGGAGTCTGATCATCCTCACTAGAGCCATCGATAGGTTGTGATCCAAATTCAAATAGTCTAGATCCGGAGCTTTATCCTTCCTAAGGTACCGAGGCGTATGTATGAACCACATTTATATCAATGTCACAAGTTTCCTTAGAATAAGAATCCCACTCACACTCATTTGAGTCTATTTTAGAACTGGTTTGTAGTTTATGGATTTGTTCATAGAGATTTTGAGTGGCTTCCTCCTTTTTAATGGAAAGTTCTTCTTGTTTCTATTCATATTACTCCTATTGTTGTTTACAGACTGCTTCTTCTTGTTGTTGTTTACGGATTGTTTCCTCATTTTGTTGTTGTTGAGCTACTTCTTGTTCCTTCTATTTGTGCATTATTTTTATTTCTTGCCTACGAACTGGAATTTCCTGTCCAAAACCTAGTCCTGATTTGTCTTTAGCATTTTGAGTAGGAAGTTGTATGGGTTCTAGAATACCTTCTTTCCTTTTGCCAATAGGACAATAACCATCATATCCCATATTTTGCATGATTTTGAAACCTTTTCTGTACTATTTTGTGGGTACTTTGATGTTAAGAATGATCGCTTTAGATTGCTCCTCATCTTTGTAGATCCAATTGAGTACATCCTTATCCTATATTTCATCAACTAGGGTGCCTACTTGAACAAATGTTCCACCAAAGAGTTTGATGGGCTATGAAGATTTTTGTCTAGATGCTAATGGTTGTCCATGAGATTTTGGTGAAACTAGAAATTTTGATAGACATAAGGATGGTTCAAAAGAATATTCTCCCATACCTTTATCTTTTAACTAAATATTTTTCTCAAAATCTATTGATAAATTTTTGAGTTGAGTTTCACTGTTGGATGACGTAGAAGCAAGAGCTTCCCAATTGTGTGGTACAAGGACATTCTTAGTTGTCTTGATATTGTTGCAGTACTGGAAAGGATTAGTGTCTGGTGATATGAAAATTTCCTATCCATTGTAGGGGAATTTCACACATTGGTGGTATGTAGATGGTACCGCCTACATTTCATGGATCCAAGGTCGAGGCCCTAATAGTATGTTGTAGGTCAATTATATGTCCAAGACCTAGCAAAATGTATCGTTCTGAATTGGCCCCACTCTGATGGGTAAGACCACTAGTCCTTCTGAGGATCTCTTTTCATCATCATATGCTTTGAATGTTATCTTTCTTTTGGGATCAATATCATCTTTAAAGAAACCTAATGCATGGATAATCTTTAAAGTACATATATTTAGGCTATCTCCTCCATCTATTAGTACACATTTGATTTGGTGTTTGTAGACTAGGACTTCAATATGGAGGAAAGTGTTATGTGGATGACTCAAGGAGACATCATCATTCTCAGAAAATGACAAAGTGTGAGGCACAGTTAAATGTCCCACTATGACTTGGAATTGATCAATATCTAAATTGGTTGGTATCCTAGTATCTACAAGAGACCTTTCTAGAATTTCCTTATGTACTAGTGAGATTTTTACAAGATTGAGTATTGATATTTGGGCTGGTGTCTTTTGTGATTGATCTACCAAGATGTAATTATTTGAAGGAGGATCTATTTTGGATGTTATTCCTTTTAATATAAAATTAGATTGAGCTCGTGTCGTTACGTTGATGAGTCTATGTTCTTATTTGTTCGTGATCTTGATGACATTTATTTGGTTATATGACATGGAAATGTGATTGATAACATTATCATAGATGTAATTCACTTTATTTCCTTTGTCATTTGTTGTAGAGGGTCCTCCCTTGTCATAATTAGGAAGGGGATTTTTAAATGCTTTGTGATCATCATTTGTTCTATGTCCCTCTACCATTATATCACCTTTTTTGAGTACATATTGTACTAAATGTTTCAATCTTTGGTAGTCATTAGTTTTATGACCTTTGCTTTGATGATACTCACAATGATGTGCATCATTCCACCAGGATGTTTTGACTTGTGGTTCAAAATATCATGTATCAGGCAATGTTATGAGTTTCTTTGCCATAAGTTATTTGAATGTTGACTCGAGTGATTTCCCCAAAGGTGTGAATTTTCTTCGATATGGTGCAGGGTCGGGTTTAGATTGTGTGTTGTTTGGATGATTTGGGGTGTATTTCTGGATAAGTTCAACATCAATTGTTTTGGTTTTATTGTATGTGAATCTACTACACCATCATTAACAATGTTCTTATTCCATGTCTAGAATGTGGATTTGTCATTGTTATTGAAATTTTTGTAGTTGTTGGAAGAACTGGTTTCTTCTTTGTAGAGTTTCAATACTCCCTTTTTTACTAAAGCCTCCTCAATCTTGAGATCATTCTCGACCATCTTTTGAAAAGTTGGTGGACATTGTAATTGGAGCTGATAACTCATGTCATCATTCAAAGTATTAATGAAAATGTCCATCTTTTCTATTTCTGGTACAGGACAGGGATACCTAGCAAACAATCTTTGCCACCTTTGTAAGAAGGTAAGGAAGGGTTCACCATTTTTCTATTTTGTATTGCATAAGTCAAGTATGGTGACTTCATGTTGAATGTTTTATGAGTACTGAGACACAATTTTATCTACTAGCTCGTTGAATGTCTTGATACCTAAGGGAGTTTTGAGAACCAATCCACGGTTGGTCCACCTAAACTTCTTGGAAACAACCTCATTAAGTAAGTCTTGCTATGTGCAAATTCCAGACAGTGCAAAATTACCTCACATGATCTTGTGGGTTAGTTTTTCCATTGTATTTGTTGTACCTTGGAATTTTACAATTTGGTGGAAATGGTATCATGTTTATAGTTTGATCAAATGGATATGGGCAAATGTATTCTAAGGTATATCTCCTTGTTGTTCCCCTTTGCATGTCCTGCATTTTTTGTTGAAGATATTGGCTCTATTGTGTTAAGGCATTCAATGGATTCTTGTTACTGGTACTTGACTCAACTTTTGTTTTTCTAGTATCTAAATCATTGGATAGTTTGGCACCATGACTATTCAACATTAGAAGATACTTGTCCTTATCATTTTCTATAAGTTTTTACATAATTTTTTGGAACTTGGGGTTTTGTTGGGCTTCTTGGATCAATTCCTCACTTATGTCTTCTATTTCGACATCTTGATACCTTGTGTAAAAGGGATTTTCTTCTGTCCCTCCCATGATGAATGAAGTTTCTATCTCCTTCACCTTAAGTTTTTGAGCTCTAGCTAAAATGGGTGTGTGAATGATCTATTTGCGTTTTTAATAAGTTATTTGATGTTGAGGTAAATAAGACGAGTTTATTTTCCTACTTTTATTGAGATGTTGTGATAATGTAGATCTTTGTTGAAAGGCTCAAGTTTTTAAGAATTCTTCATCAAACTCAGTTCCACGACCGCATAGATAATTCTGAAAGCGGTGTAGGAATGTGTTATGTTTTAGCAAGGGTTTGCGGTTTATGTAGAGAAATCTTCTCCTTTTTAGTAGCGCCTTTGACTAAGATTTATTTTCCTTGATTGATAAAGAATGGTTATACAAGGGAATATTTTAAACTTTGATCATTGTTGTGAGTGCTAATTGGATGAGATGGTACCTAAGTCAAAATAGGAAAGATCCTTCCTATTAACAAGACTAAGGTAATTTGATTTCAGCTTTGTTTTGTGATGAAGGATGACGTATCCTGAAACTCAGCCAAAGATTTAGAACAATAGTTGCACTATTTTGATTGATCTATGTTTAGTTGAAAAATGATACTTGTGTTGAAAATGTGTGTGTGAAAAAGTGGAATAAGTCTGTAAGCTGCAAGACACAACACTTCAATTAAATCATTACATGTATGGTTAGACAGATATAAGCATGAATATGAAAACCATAAAAAATCGACTGATTTCCTTCTAAAAGATGCGAGTATAAGATTGCTCTCAGATTTGTATAAGCAATACCAGTGACTAGACTACACCAAAATGAAGAATTTAATCTATATGAGTATGAGATTAAGTTAAATGGATGCAAGATGGATGAAAGATTCAAGCAATATGGATTCAAGCAATATTAAGTAAACTAAATATGCAAAAAGCTAAACTAAGATGCAATAATCTCAAAAAGCAAGCGCAAAATCTTCAATGACTCCAGAGCAAAAAGTGTATTAATAATAAATCTCCAGGGTGTTTTGAATGAGAGATAAAGGCTGAATTTATAGAGAATCACAAGAGACATCAAGAAAAAGCACAATTTAGGATAATTGAAATAATTGAGAAATCAGATTCAGTTAACCTTGAGATAGATTCCAATTATAGTTTAATTGAAATGCATTCAGATTATAAGTCTGAGTTTGCATTAGAAATATATTTCAATTAATTCCATGCACTTGAGATAAAAATAGGTAATTCTTTGATTTATTCAAGAAAAGAGTCTTTTCAATGCAACTGAACTTCTTTTCTCAAAAGCTTTGAGTTCCAATTTTAGAGAATGATTAATAATTCATTTAATTGCTTTTCTGATTTCAAGTTCTCAATTTAGAAGAAAGAAATAATATTTCAAGTTTGATTTCTCTTTCAATTCAATTCTTTTATTTTATTTTCAATTTAACTCTTGCTTTGTGATTAATTCCTCTTTTGTGATTAATTAATTCCTTTTTTATGATTAAATGGAAAATTTATTTATTAATTAAATATACTAGGATATTTAATAAATTAAAATAGGGTAATAGATCAAAATGATTTTCTCAGAATGATTCAATTAATTAAATAAATATTTAATTAATATTGAGTTATTGATTTGCCATGTGACATTTGATGATTAAAGAATTAATTAATTGTGTTCAAGATTGATTTAATATCCTTTGGTTAGGACCTTGGTGATGTTGTTGAGATTAGGGGCCCATTGTTTAGGTGACCATTTTTAGGGTATTACATTTTCCCCTCTTTGAATTAATGTGCGAGCAACACTTTGGTTCAAAGAATAGTTGATGTCTAGGAGATACCGGTTCTAAACTTGATTGATCACGAACCAGATGAAGAGCGAGGTGTTTAGCTTGATTTGAAGCGATGAAACTAAACAAAGTTGATTAAAGCAAAACCGATCCTAAACTTAATTGAACTAGGACTGATAGAGAGCAAAGATATCGAACTTGAACTTGATTGATCAAGAAGTGGATCTTACTGATCTAGAACTTGATTGAACTAGACACAGTTAGCGAAGATAAAATCAATCTTGAACTTGATGGATCAAGACACGATGAGCAAAGATAAACTGTCCAGCTTGATTTGATGTGATGAAACTCAACACCTGCTTAGACTGAGCATGTGATCAAAGATACTCTTTAAAATTTTGATTAAGTTTAAACGAATAATCAGCTTGATGAAAAGTGATGAAACTGATTAATGTTAAGAGACTAATTTAAATGAAGACAAATACCAGCTTGATGAAAAGCGATGAAACCGATATGCCCCTAGAGATTGATTTGATTCAGATGACCAAGAGATCTCAACTTGATATGAAGTGATGAAGCTGAGATGCCCCTTAGCCATAAGAATTTGATTTTCTTTAGTTGAAAAATATTTTTTCTTGACTTTTGATAAAAAAATTCTTGACTGTGAAGATGTGAGATCATAAGGTCATGAGTATGCCCCCTCAGGAGCGAAATCGAAAGATAGCGAGGGTTCATGATGATTATAGGCAATTTTTTGGCGATGATAATTATTTGAGCACAAAAAGTGATTCAGAGGAATATTTGTGAAGATTTAGCGATGATTTATGAGAAATTGAGCGCAAAGTTGATTTGTAGAATAAAATTGAGATTCAGCATTGATTCATTAGAAAATGAGCTCAATTTGAAGAAAGATTGAGATTTTGATGAAAGCGCTAAGTGGTACAAATTGTATTGAAATTGACTAGGATAATGATCTCGAATTTCAATTTCAATCCCAAAAATAGAATCAGGATGGACAAATTAGCTAAGGGTACAATTTTCATGTCCATCAGAGCAAGTTGACAAATTAGGGTTTTGGCTATATAAGGGGTGGAAGTGTCATTTTCAATTCATTTTAACCCTCCAAGTTTGAAAATTCAAAAAGCCTTCTGTGAATAAAAATGGTGGTTCCCACACAGGAGCATCGATTCAAGCACCAAAGATGATATAATCAATGTCGGAACTATGAGCCAGCGGTAAGTGATCGATCTTAACCCTCTTAATCATTTCATTTTTGAAATTTTTTGTTGATTTTTTGAATTTTTAGGCATGTAAAAGTCGGGTTTTGTCGATATGTCATGCGAGATGACATCCTATCTCATACAACAAACTGTTCTTTTGGATTTTATCATTTAAGTCCACTAGTTTTGTCATTTCATACCTACCCTTGTATCGTACGATCTTGTTCAAAAGAGACCATTTTCTCATTCAAAGGCTTGTTTTCTTTCATATCAGAGTCTTTTGTTGTCCTATACCCAGTACTAACTCGTACGAGTTTCTCCCTCTACTATGTTATGTCATTTGAAAAACAATGAGTATATTTGAGGGTGCAAACTTGAAAATTTGATTTTGTCATTGATTGTTTTGGATTTGCGTGATGTTTTACTTGTCTTATAGCATAATTTGAAATTTTTTCTGATGGTCTTTTGTTTGATTCTTGCAGGTTCAACTACCTCACATTCTTTTCAGATGTGTCTATCCATTGACTATGACATTAGTTCATAAGTTATCTGATATAGATAGAGCACATATTCATTTGTGCGGATTGACTCACCTTTTACAGATTCCAGATATATGTGTGAATCATAGGATGCTCAATGCACTTGTTGAGAGATTCCATTATGAGCATAACATGTTTCATTTTCTAGTTGGGGAGATGACTATAACTTTCGAGGATGTATATAGGATTCTCTGGATTCCATTTGTTGGGGATAAGGTGGATTATGATTCAACACAACGTCTTGGCCTACTAGCTCGGAGGCAATTATTTCATGATGCAGGCATTCTTACATGGTCTATTAGCTAGGATGGCATGATGGCCAGGTATAGTGAGCAGTTTCCACTGGCATGCGTCTTAGCAAGATTCATTAGTTGTTTCCTTATGCCAGACAGGGGACATCAGGGTTTCTTATGTGGACGGGGCAAGATGCTAGAGAGGCTTATGGAGCACCCTCAGAGATTAGGATGGGGTTCTTGTATTATGGCACACATGTATCGTGAGATACATGAGGTAGTTTACCGGGAGGGGAAGAGTATGAATACAGGGGGTTTGATATTACAGGTATGGGCCTGGGAGAACCTCCTAGTTTGTAGACCAATTGTGGATGATGCAAGAAATCCACATTAGCCTATCGTATATAGATACTCCAGATATGTTACTCAGCCCCATCTGGGGTAGACAAAGTATTGGAGATGACAACTAGATGATCTTAGAGTTGTCATAAGGAGACCTTACAGAGTCTTGAGCCTTGGGATGATTGGAGAGATATGCGTAAAGACCTATTTATGAATCGTCCTCTCATTGGCAGATCAGTGATAGTGGTCCAGCGGTTTGTGGTTACTCGAGTGATGAGGTAGTATGGTAGACCTTAGGGGATCTCGTAGGAGTTTACTGCATACATGCGTTATGCAGAGGAGGAGAGACGGGGATGGGGACCAAGTTTATCATACGCCCTAGGCATGCAGGAGTTGACTAGGTTGCAACAAATTAGGTGGGATTATTTGGAGGATACTGAATCTGGTATTGAAGATGCTATTGTAAAGCAATACAGAATCTAGCATTGAAGATGCTATTGTAAAGCAGTATAGAATATTGGATTTGTGTAAATCCTCATTGTAAGTCAGTGTGACTTCTTATTGAGCAGTGTGCTCTAGGCAGTTGGCCTTCCTGCATGTGCAGACCCCTATTGTAAGTAATATTCTCTTATTGGCCAGTAAGTGAATATTGTGGGTCACAAATCCCACCAAGGTTTTTCCCACAGTGGGTTTCCTCGTTAAACATCTTGTGTTATGGTGTTCTTCTCATGTGGATGTTTTTTATTCTGTTATTTACATTAATTCTTGCATACCGGTATACTGTTACTTTATGTTTTGCATATTCAGTTTCAAGAAAATTTCATTACCGGTCAGATACTGATTCACCACCCCCTCTTAGTATCTGTGGGAACCCTAACAATTGGTATCAGAGCCTGGTCCTCTATTTTCAGAAGCCTAATAGCTTGAGGAAGATCTTGACACCAGTAAAGATGGAAAATCTGATGAAGCAACTTGAAGGAGCTCTTACTGACTATGATGTAGAGAAGTTGAAAAATATCAAATTAGAAGATGATTTAAAAGCAGCTCAGGACATTATTCAGGCACTTCAAGAAAATCTTACTGTTACAAGAAATAAGAGAAGAGAACTTTGTGAAAAATTGGAAAATGAGAATGATGAAAAGGAATCACTAAATGATATGATAACCAAATTGAAACAAGAGATCATGACAATAAAAAATGAAATGCAGGATATGACTATGAGATTTTGCAAAGAGATTGAGGATAGAAAGAAGAATGAAGAAGAGTTGACCAGAAGACTAAGTGATGCAGCAAATGAGAACACAAGACTTAGCTATGAAAATGACATGTTGAAGACAGATCTAATGCATACTCAGAATGACTTGAATGAACTAATGAGACAAAAAGAAATCTTGGAAAGGGAATTGGAAACTGCAAATCAACACAAAGAAAAATTCAAGAAAAGCTCAGAAGAACTTGGTACCTTATTGAAGAATCAAAAACCCAAAGGTGACACTTCTGGAATTGGATTTGAAGTTGGAGAAAGCTCTGGTACTGCAAATACCCAGGATCACAGCAAACTAGTAAGACCTTCTAATACTTACAAATTCAATGGAAAATGCTTTAACTGCAATAAATTTGGTCATAGGGAAAATGAATGTAGATCTAGGAATTATCAGAACATCAATCCTCCCACCGGTCAATGCACCAAATGCAACAAAATTGGTCATAACTCTGACAATTACAGAATGAATGTAAGATGTTATGTTTGTGGAAGATTTGGTCATTTATCAAATAAATGCAGAACACAAACCGGAATAGGTTATGGGAAAGCTATTCAAAAAAATAATGTAACTTGTTATGCATGTAACAAGATTGGTCATATTGCTAAATTTTGTAGAAGTAAAGGTACACCGGTAGATAACAAAAGTACTAGTTTGAAAGGTAAAGAAAAGGTTGAAGAAGTTAAGCAAGAATTCTCAAAGCAATGGATTAGAAAAGGTGATCTAAATATTGGGGATACTCCTCCACTGGTAGAACCAACAAATGCTCCACTAGTAGGACAATATGATGCTCCATCGTCAGGACAGAGCAATGCTCCACCGACAGGATGTTCTTCATCAAATTGAAGAAAATTATCTTGAGGGTTTGGCAATCAATGACACATGTGCTATTATTCCCTCGGTTAGAGAAGAGAAGTTGAAAATCATTCATTACTAGCAAATAAAGTTAAGCTAATACATTACCGACAAGAAATTAATGTGGTAGGTAGTAGAAAAGACTTTATAAAATAAGGTTTTTTGGCTCCATTTCATTTCACTGTGAATTCAAACTTTCAGAGAGCGCAAAGATTTCCGAGCTAAGGCATTTTGAGCAAGAGGTAAAGCACTTCAGCAATCAATCCATCCAAAGGCAGAAAAAGGTATTTATCATCATGGCATCCTCCTCTACACCTGAATTCATAGCAAACCCTACAGTAGTCGAGGTTATAAAATGACCTAGGCCTGTGTTTCAGCTAGTTCCCAAGGTAGCTAAGAAAGATGACAACACAGGTGCTTTTTCAAAAATTCCAAAAGGTGTTGTTTATGCAGAAGACCCTAGAATGTATATTCATTGCAACATAGAGGAATTAGGTGATGAAGAAATCAAAAACATGTATAAGTCTGTTATATGTGACAACTCCAGGAATGTGAAACCTGAACATAAAATTGTTGAAACCCTAGGATTCACTGAAATCCTCTGCATTCCTGAATTTCCCAAGGAAGTGGTTAGGATAGTTTTAAGAAGGGTACATGGTTCATTCTTTTGGCTTGACTCAGTGCATAAAATTACAAAGGAAGCTGTGAAAGCAGTAAGAGGGTTACCTTCCACCGGTAACAAACATGACAAAACCAAGAAGGTCTCCAATGACTTGGTAACAAACTTAACTAGTGCAACATCCGACAAGAGATCATTGAGGGTTAATGATGTGACTGATACAAATGTTAGATTTGTTAGCATGATTTTAGGTTACAAAGCAACTCATGCTAATAGGCTTAACTCAGTTTCCATTTTATGCATAAAGAGTGCTTATGACATGGTAAAGGACAATGTAAAAATTGATATATGTGAATGGTTAAAGGATGAGTTAATTGACAATTTAGCAAAAATCAAGAAGGATAAGAAAGGAACCTTTAGATTTGGAAATTTACTTGTATGCTTAATGCTACATATAACCAAATAGGCTCCCGGTATAGGCAACAAGGATTTTGGATTTGACATACAGGTAGGAAAACAATTATCTGACTTATTCAACAACATGGGTGAAAATAGAGAAAAGAATATCCATGAGTATTTTCAAGCACTAAAGTTCAAAATGAATAAAAGAATCAGACTATCATAGGAAATTGTCAACAAATACAAGGATGATATATGTTTTGTAATAAAAAAGGATGAGATCTGGATGGAAGCAGTCATCCCAAGGACAATCTGGGTAACAGAGATGGGGTATGAAATAGATGACCACATAGTGGAAACTTATGCCAAAGCACTTTTGGAAGCCCCCAATGAACCAAAGGAAGAAGTATTTGGTAGTGCTGAGACCATCAAAAGTCAAATTCAATCTAAAAAGAGAGTGAAAAAGGTTGAGGCATTTGTGAGAAAAGGAACCAGACAAGCAAAAGCCATAAAGGAAGATGTATTAAGCAAAACTGGCATAACAAAAGAAGAGTTGGCAGCCCAACAACCTGAAACTCATCTATCACCGGTAGATACTTCCTCAGAAGGAGATATGCTAGCAACTTTCAAAAGAGTTATTAGGAAAAGAGACCCCTCACCGGTAACCACTCCTTCACCTAGAAGGACAAGACAGAAGCAACAAGCCGTGAGATCTCCAGTCAAGAAGGTCACACCTAAGAAGAAGCTGACCCCCAAAAAGAAGAAGAAGACAAACACTGACTTGGCCCCTCTTGACATATTACTGAATGAGATCACAGAGGAAGGTAAATTGAAAAACATAGGGAAAATCTATGACACCCTATCAGATGATGAGAAAGGACAAGTTGAAGAGAGTGTCATATTACACATGGACATGTATAAAAAGTTTTTGTTGCAAATCTTAAATGAAATTACTAATGAACTATATAAAAGACTTGAGGCCAGAAGGCAAGGAATAATTGAGTTGGATAAGAAAATAAAAATAGAAAAATTACTTGCAGTATACCCGGTCAACTCACCTGAGGAAATTGATGATCTGATAGCTCAGGCCAACCGGATAGTTTTTTCCACTACACACCGGCAAATTTCACTAATGGCAGGTAGAGTTACTGAAGTTTCAAAGGAAACAGAAAATGGTTGGGATACATTCCTGGTTGAAAAAGAAAAACAAGAAGAATATAGGAATCCCAAGCCCATTCTAGTATATTAGAAGGACAAAGGGAAAGGTAAAGTTGGTGGACCACCAAGTATCAAGATTAGAGACAACTTACCCCCACCTCCTTTAATTACTCCACCGGTAAAAACAACAACTACAGAAGATCAACCGACAGCTGAAAGTATGGACAAAGAGGATAATAATCCTAATCTTGAAGTCCTATATACTGTGAATGTTGATACTCAGAAAATCAACATAGTGGTAGATAAGGATACAATAGATAAATCAGGAAACAAAGAGCAACCGGCAACAGGAAACAAAGGGCAACCGGCAGCAGATTCAGAGAAAAAGATGGAATCTGGAACACAAACAGAGAAACCAACAGAGCTAAAGGCTCCAGAACAGATGCCACCGGTAAGAAATGATGTAGGAAAACCAATGCTTAAAGAGATGGAGACACAAATAGACCTACCAGAGGTCAATACTAGCATGGTCACTTCCATCGGCACTCAGTTTGTTGGGTCACCATCAAATGTAACAGAGGTATTGCTTGAATCTATCAAGAAAATAACTGATTATAGCTCACAAGCTTATAAAGCGATAGATGATTCAATTCCATTTTTGAAATCAATAGCTCCTAATTGTAATATAAACAATAAAGATTCCTTAGGCCAGTTGGATACACTTTGTAAATATATTTCTGGAAATTTTGAGCAAACAAAGGTAGAATCTATAAAGGAAAGTGTAGAAAAAGAGAAACATAAATTCTTTGAGGAAGGAATAAAGAAGTGTAACAGAGAATTTGACACACTTCTGCCAGAACTGTGTAATTTATTGAAAGAGTACAAAACTCTATACAAAGACACTTGTAAGATAAACTTTTTGACCATAGATGTAGACAAAAAGATGAGCAAGGTATAGGAAGAGATCAATAAACTTGCAGATAATTTTGTTAACTCCCCTGATACATTATCAGCTTTTGAGGAAAAGATAACAATTTTGAGGAAGAATTGCTCAAATTAGAAAGAGAGAAAGAGAAAATAATAAACAAGGCAAAATTCTTGAGATCTAAACTAAGTCCAAGATTGGACTATTTAGCATCTCTGCGGAAGGAAATATCAGAGGCACTAACACAGGGAAACAAAACACTGGCAGAGCACTTGCAGCATCTCACCGGTACAGTATACAGAACTGAGACAGCAATAAAAGACAACAAGAAGTTTATGGATGGTATAAACTTAATTTTGGGAGATATTCTTCAGATAATAACCACCCAACTACAAGGTTGAGGTTATGAATTGGTACAACTACAAAATCTACTAACCTTTGTCATTGATGCCAAAGGGGGAGTAGTAGGATGAGAAAATTCAAAACACAGGGATCACATGCTCAGGGGGAGCTCTCACATTTTTGGTAACATTTTTGGTCTACACATTTTTTTTTTTTGGATATCTTTTGAAATTTCTCATGAGTGTTGCCATCAATGCCAAAGGGGGAGATTGTTGGCATATGGACACTCCAATGAGACATTGTGTGTGATTGAAGGTTTTGTCATTGATGGCAACCTTGCAATCCTATGGCACCGGCAAGACATTAAACCGACAAAGCATTACATAGGCAACCTTGCAATCCTATGGCACCGGCAAGACATTATACCGGCAAAGCATTACACAGGAAACCTTGCAATCCTATGGCACCGACAAGACATTATACCGGCAAAGCATTACACAGGCAACCTTGCAATCCTATGGCACCAGCAAGACATTGCACCGACATCAGCAAGATCACTCTACACCGGCACCAGCACAGAGGCCGACAGGATTTTTGATATGTAATATTTTGTTTATTATTGTAAGATGACTTGGCAAATTGTAAAATGACTCTTGTATATAAAAGAGATCATTGTAGACATTTGTAGGATATGGATAGGAAGCATAAATAAAATTATAAGGCAGACCTAATGTGCAAATTGTAGGTCAAGGGTATATGTAAAGAATAGAGCAAGAACCGGTACTGAATCTGGCATTGAAGATGCTATTGTAAAGCAGTACAGAATATTGGATTTGTGTAAATCCTCATTGTAAGTCAGTGTGACTTCTTATTGAGCAGTGTGCTCTAGGCAGTTGGCCTTCCTGCATGTGTAGGCTCCTATTGTAAGTAATATTCTCTTATTGGCCAGTAAGTGAATATTGTAGGTCACAAATCCCACCGAGGTTTTTCCCACACCGGGTTTCCTCGTTAAACATCTTGTGTTATGGTGTTCTTCTCATGTGGATGTTTTTGATTTTGTTATTTACATTAATTCTTGCATACCGGTATACTATTACTTTATGTTTTGCATATTCAGTTTCAAGAAAATTTCATTACCGGTCAGATACTGATTCACCCCCCCCTCTCAGTATCTATGGGAACCCTAACACGCGGTCGATGAGAGAATGTTTGGCAAGTCTACAACCACAGTTGACAATGACTTAGACATAGCTAATGGAGCAAGATCAACAGCTAGCAGAGCTTAGGTCTAAGCGAGATCATCAGTTAGCCAAGGTCAGATATGAGTGTGATCATTAGCTGGTGGATCTTAGGGCAGAGCACGATCCTCAGGTCACAGAGATGAGGGCAGAGCGAGACACTTTGCAGTAGGAGGTTCTCCATTAGACCTGTCGGGCGGCTTATTATGTTGCGGCTTACATCATAGCAATTCCATTAGCGCAGTAGGTTGTACCCTACTCACAGTACATGGAATGGTCTGAGGGAGCTCGGGCACCTCATCAGGACCCTAGTCAGTAGGCTCCACCTCCTCCACCACTTGGAGATGAGGGAGAGGCAGAGAGCTAGTTTTTTTTTTTTATAGCTTAGATTTTTTGTAGACACACATTATTTTGTACCCTAAGACTGTCATTATATACGAGATCTTGATTTGACTTCATTGTTCTTGTGATGATCGATTTATGAGATGTTTCTTCTATATGCTTTGTTCTATATGTATGCATATTTGTTCAGTATGGATGTATGTAATGCAAATGAATATGAATGTTTTGTTTTTGTTTCTTTTCATATGCCAATAAATGATGAATGAAAATGAGTAATGAGTAATGCAAATTGTTTATTTTTCTTTGCAATAATGTGAATGCAAATGAATGTATGAATTGATATAAAATGCATATGTATGCAACTAACATCTCAATACACAAGTACTCGATCGAAGAAGTGATGAAAAGGAGACCACTTAGCTAAGAAATGATGATGCTTCCAACTCTCATTCATAAGATAAAGAGATTATTGTTATCATACCGAAATCACTCTAAATTCACAAAATTTCAGAATGAAATGCAAAATGAGATGCAAAATGAAATGTAACCTAAACCTAGTCACTGGATTTGAAATGCTTAAGTTTCATCACTGAGTGTTAACAAACATAGCAAGCAAATTTAGAGTTCCTTTCTTTTCATGTGCAATATTAATTATCTTGTCCGCAATGACCTTTTTTTTTGTTCATATCCTTGGACATATTACGCTTACCCAGATTGCACATTTAAAGAAATTCCCTAAAAATAGAGAAAGAAATGATGCCAACCTCCCTGTAGCATACAAATAAGCGGAGTCGAGGTATGTGTGGCGATTTCACCTTGATGTGAAGGCTCTTATCACAGACACCCAGTTGATTAGATGTTTTTAGATCATCAGAATCATTCCTACAAGCAGAAAACAAAGAAAATATTATGCCCCCAATCCTTGCTCCTCTTAGTCAAGATAGACTTCCTCGAGTTACTCTGAGGGATAATAATCAAAAAACAATATAAAAGACAACACACAAAGAAAATTTTCATTCATATCTCAAACTGTTTAGTGATTGTTTTCAGTAATGTTGGTTTGCTTCTATACTCAGTGATAAAACTCTTCAGGAGTCAAGAGACAGGTGACTAACTCGGAGTGGATGACCAAGTTTCACTAATGTAAAGTTGACTTGGTTGATACTGCTTAGGACACATAATGTGCTCTGTCGATTAACCTAAGACTAGGACATTGATCAGTTTCAAGCCGTGAGGGTTGTAAAAGAACCAGGATGTCACAAAAGTGACTAAAATATATGTACAAGCGAAATCAAAGATGCATGAATGTGGGAAATGCCAACGTTGCATTGATAGATGGAGCATTTGAGTGCAAGAGGCGCCTGTTTGCCAGGTTTTCATCTACTTGGCAAAGTTTTTGTTTTTTTGGTTTGTTTTTTCAGGACATTTTATGATTTTTAGGTTTTTTCAGGACATTTTTCAGCTGTACAGGTTGCTGGAGCAGAAAATACCTAGTGAATAATTTCTTCAAGTGGATGGCGTTGATCGATTTGCAGAGATGTTCTCCTTTCTATGTTGAGAGTTGATAGGCACCAAAGCCAAAGACTGTAGTAACGATGTAGGGACCCAACCAATTGGGTTCAAACTTCCCTTTATTGTCTCGAAACTGTTGATTTTTAGGATTTTCTTTTAGATCAAGGTCACCAACCTGAAATTATCATTGTCTAACCTTCTTGTTATATCCTTTATAAATTCTCTTTTGATACACTCTTAGATGATCAAACGCCACTTGTCGACATTCATCCAACAACTCAAGCTCTTGCAATCTAGATATTTTGTAGTCTTCATCAGTAACAAGACCTTGCAAAGAAACTCTCAAAGATGGTATTTCCACTTCAATAGGTAATACTACTTCAAATCCATACACCAAAGAAAAAGGTGTAGCCCCAATAGATGTTCTGATGCTTGTTCTATAAGCCCATAATGTAGGATTGAGCTGCAAATACTAATCCTTCCCAGATCTGTTTACTGTTCTGTGTAAGACAGTCAACAGGTTTTTGTTAGATTCCTCAACTTGTCCATTACCTTGAGGGTAATATACAGATGACAAGTGTTGTTTTATTTTGAATTTTTCACAAAGCTCATCTAGATCTTTATTCTTGAATTGTCCTCCATTGTCAGTCACGATGGATGAAGGTATCCTATACCTGCAAATGATATGATTTAGGATGAATAGAGCTACTTGTTTACCAGTTGCTTTGATGAGAAAAACTGCTTCTACCCACTTAGTGAAGTACTCAATGGAAGTTATGATAAACGTGTGTCCATTGGATGATATAGGATAAAATTGGCCAATGAGGTCAAAGGCCCATTGCTAAAAAGGCCAATGTGTAATGAAGGGTATGAGATCCCTTGCTAGAGAATGTATGAGATTCCCATGTAGCTGACACTTCTCACAAGTTATAGAAAACTTTATAGCATCCTTCTCCATGTCTGGCCAGTAGTAGCTATCCCTTAGTAGTTTCTGAGCTAAAGTAAGACCAGTCGAATGAGATCCACAAATACCTTCATGGACTTTCGATAATGCACATTGGGAATCTTTAGTTTCTAGAAACCTAAGCAAAGTACTATTCAAACCTCGCCTAAATAGGTCATTAGCGATGACGACGTACTATGAAGCATTTCGGATTAGGTTCCTTTTCTCATTACAGGTAAGATTTTCTGAGACAATTTGGTCTCGTAGATAAGAGTAAATATGGTTGTAGCAAGATGAGTCATGTCCAATAATAGAACAGACCATTTGGGACTCAGGAGAATCATAGGCAGGGTAATGTAACTCTTCCACTAGGAATTCAAAGCAAAAATTAGACTCTTGTAACTCTAATATGGATGCCAAGGTGGCCATAGCATCTGTTGCTCTGTTTGCGGATCTGGGAATCTGCTCGAATGATACAAAAGTAAAATATTTCTTGAGATCATCCACCATTCTCTTATAAGGCATCAGTTTCTCATCTCAATTCCAATATGTATCATTGATTTGATTGATGATTAGCTGAGAATCTCCATAGATGTGTAATTCCAGAACCTTCCATTTGATAGCCAGCTTGATCCCGTTTACCGGAGCTTCATACTCTACAATGTTGTTTGTACAAGGGAAAAGAATCTTATAAGCCTTTGGGATTGAATACTTTTGAGGAGTAATAAAAAGTATCCCAGCACAGGAACCATTTTGAGTGAAAGACCCATCAAAGAACATCTTCCATGATTGTTGAGTAAGGTGCATTATTGATTCATCTGGAAATTCTATATGTAGAGGTTGAGTGTCTTAAAGTGGAGCATCAACAAGTTGACCTAAAATTACCTATCCTTTGATGGCTTTGCAGTCTACATATTCAATATCAAACTCTGTAAGAACCATGACCCATTTAGTCAATCTTCCTGTAAGTGTTGCTTTGTTGAGAAGATATTTGAGCGGATCAATCTTAGCTACTAGCTTGATGAAATGTGCTAACATGTAGTGTCTCAATTTTTGTGATGCAAAGACTAATGCCAAGCATGATTTTTCTATTATAGTGTAGTTCATTTCATATGACACCAATGTTCTATTGATGTAATATATAGCTCTCTTTTTTATTTTCATCCTGTTGCACCAAAAGTGCCCCCAATGATGAATTAGTAGTTGATATATATAAGATCAATGGTTTACCCTGAATTGGTGGCATCAATATTGGTGGATTGGACATGTACTCTTTGATTTTCTGAAGGTGCTATTCACATTCCTAATCCCAGTTGTAGATTACCCCTTTCCTTAATACTTTTGTGAAAGGTTGAGCTTTGTTTACCAGCTGAGAAATAAAGTGTTTGATTGATTGGAGACGTCCTTGTAAACTTCTCATTTGACTGATATTATTTGGAGGTGGCATTTCCATTATAGCTTAGAATTTCTCACGATCAACCTTGAATCCCTTCTTTGAAATAATATAACCAAGTAGTTTACCATATGTCACTTCGAATGCACACTTTTTAGGATTTAGCCGGAGTTTGAATTTTTCCATTTTGTTTTGTATAAGGCCTAGCTCTTGAATATGTGTGGATCTCTTCATAGTCTTTACTAAGGTGTCATCAACATAGTCTTCCATGTTTTTATGCATCATGCCATGAAATATAGTAGCTACCTCCCTTTGGTAAGTTGCTCCTACATTCTTTAGCCCAAATGGCATGACATTCTAGCAAAAGGTTCCCCATGCATAGGTGAAAGGTGTCTTTTCTTGATCCCCAGGAGCTATTTTGATCTGATTATAGCTGGAGAATCCATCCATTAGTGAGTACATATCATACCCAGTAGTCATATCGGCTATCATATCAATGTTTGGCAATGGAAAGTCATCCTTTGGACAAGGTTTGTTGAGATCTCTGAAGTTTATGCAAACCCTAATAGATTTTTTTGCATTTGACACAGGTACTATGTTTGAAATCCATTCCACATATTTTATAGCTCTGATAAATCCAACTTTTAGCAGTTTTTCTAGCTCAGCCTTGACTAGCAGTGCCACATGAGGGTGTATCTAACAGAGCTTTTGCTTGACTGGTTTAACTCTTGGTGTGATAGAAACATGGTGCATGATAAGACCATGATCCAGGCCTGGCATATCAGAGTACGTCCATGCAAAACTTATCTTCTTTTCTGAAAAGAGATGATTGAAATCTTTCAATTCTTCTACTGATAGTGATTGAGCTAAGTGAATGATGTGTGGCATCTCTTGACTCCCAATGTTCACTGGCTGAGTTGGCTCAATAAATATAAAAGACCTTTCCTGAAAATGACTTGGCAGTATATTGGGTATCTCACCTTCAGGTGCCTTAGAGAGGTTTTCACCCTTAGGTACATCCTTTATTTTCTCTTTTTTAGATTCTAACACCGCCACAATATGGTTTTCGCCATTAGATCTTTTATTTTTATTTTTTCTGATTTTCACGACTAAGATACTTGATATCTGTTTTAGTCATGTTCTCACTATGTTCATTGGTGGAAGAGTCCATGGGTTCAACTGCATTGAGGTAATAGGCTAGTGTGTAGTCATTGGCAAAAGTAGGTACATTCATGGGTTGGTCTTGTAGACTACAGTCAATTAATTCATGATGTACCGAGGATAGAGTGTGGACAGGTTCGAGGGAGTTCACGGTATTGTCATCACAACTATGAATCAAAAAGTCGAGTTCTACAAGACTACCTTACGTAAATGTCTTGAGACCAGGAAGAGTCAAAACATGATTATTGAAGTACATGTTAATATTTAGTTGACCAAATCCAATAGAGCTACTTGTAGCATCGTTCTCTATGCCAGACTGGACTTCATATCATGGTTCGACATTAACAAGATCAGTAGATAAATTCTCATCATTTACATCAGATGATTCAAAGTTTGATGCTGAGTAGATATTGTCATAAATAGGACTGTTGTCAGAGTCATCAGAGTTGTCAGATGAAGTTTCTGAGTCTTCTTCAAGTGATTGAGTGAATGTATGTATGGTATCAACACTTACATCTTTAATTCTGCAAGTTCTTTCAAGATTTGGCTCATTTATCATTTGTATCTCGCATACCTATTGACATAACCTTGATAGTTCTCTGAGTCCCTGTCGTCTACTCCATTCAACTTCCTCTAGACTAATGACCAGTTTTGCTTCTGTAGCTTCCAATTATTCTTATGTAGTCCCATACCTAATTTGTTCTATCCTATTAGAGGGAGACATAGTAGGTAAAGAATTTTCTTGTGTGCCCCCTTCTTTCAACTTTCGTTCATAGTTTGCCTGTCTCTTTAATCTAATTTTTTGTATCTCCTTTTCTAGCTTTAATCGCATCAGCTCTTGAGTGTCATTTGTGATATCACTGGACTCTTCTAAAGTTTCTGTAATGGATGTATCAGAGAGGTGGTCTAGACCCCATTCATACTCGTTTGAGTCAGTTTCTGAATCGTCTACTTGTTGCCTACCAGTGTATGTGACTGGAACTTTCAGTGGTGCAAGCAATTCTCTGATTCTTTCTACTTTGTCTCTCATATCTTTTGGAACTTCAACTCCTTGTATTGTTGTAGCTGACACCATCAGAACTTGAGTACTGATTATTTCTTCTCTCTTGATTGCTAGTTCCTCTTTTTTTTTCCACACTCTTCTTGAGTTTGTTGAGTGTTTACTTCCTGTGATGTTGAAAGCAATATCCTTTTCTTCCACTTAGACTTAGAAGCATGTTTTTGGTCTGATGTCTTTTTTGGATTGTATCCCAGTCCAGCCTTATCATTTGTAGATTTTGTTTGCAACCAAATAGGTTCAATAATACCCTCTTGATGTTTTCCCAGGGGACCAATACCTGAATATCCCATGCATTGGATCATTTTGTAGCCGAGACCATATTAGGTTGGGGAAATATTATAATGTCATACTTCCTCATTTTGACTATATTCCTTGAAAAGCCACTTAAGAGCAACATCCTCTTCTATTTCATCTGCCAGGGAAGTAGAAGAATGTACAAAAAGACCATCATATATAATATTCAGAGTTAAAGTTTGTGTTCTCATAGCCTCTGATGGTTTGCCCAACTGTTTCGGTGATGGAGGGAGAGAGACTAATGAAAGTACTAGTTCTATCTTGTAGCCATCCATGCCAGTATTTGTAATCTTCAATTTATTTTCTAAGTCCTTCATTAGAGCTTATGGAATTTCATTTGTAGAGGCTTCTCTATTATGAGGCACAAAGGTATCAGCACCTTTTGTCAATGCATTACAGAGGATATTTGTATCAACAGGAATACTGACTTCAACTCCGTTATAAAGAAATTTTAAGCATTAATGGTATATAGATGGAACTGCCTTCATTTCATGAATGTACAACCTAGCCAGTAAGATATTGTATGACAGAGGAAGTTCAAGTACTTGGAAAATGACATCTCTTTCTACAGGTCCTACCCTGATTGGTAATAATACCAAACCTTTAGAAGTCCTTTCTTCTTCATCATAGGCTTTAATTGTTATTTTCTTGGCCAGATCAATGACATTTTTAGAAAAACCTAGTTGTGTAACCAAACGGTAAGTATATATATTCAACCCCTCACCTCCATCTATCAAAACATGTTTAACTCTATGTTTATGGATCATGGCTTCAATATGCAATGGCTGGTTATGTGGATGATTTAGTGAGTTGTCATCTTCTTCAAAGAAGGTCAAATAATAAGGTGAATTTAGATGACCCACCATAGATTGAAAATGATCAATATCTACATCTTTTGGAACATTAGTGGTGAGCAAGGCATTGTCCAAGATCTCTTTGTGAGCAGAAGAGATTTTTAGTAGTTCAAAGATGGAGATTTGAGCATTTGTCCTTTTCAACTGTTCAACAATGCTATATCTAGAGGATGATGATGAAGTTAGTTGTTTAAATTTATCAAATGTTGATTCTTTTTGTTTGTTTGACGAGATTGGTAGGTTTGATGTTGTTCGAGCCGAAGTTGAAGAACTATCTCCTTGGAGAGTGACTTTCTTTTGAGAACGGGTCATAGCATTTGCATGTCATGATTCATGTTGTTTGTCTTTGATTATAATCACATTGAAACATTCAGGTGGGGAAGACTCAATCATGTTGATCACATTGTCATTGATGGTATAAGTGTAATTTACTTTGGCACCTCCTTTTGTCTTTAAGGAATCACCTTGTTCGTAAACAGGTAAAGGGTCCTTAAAAGCTTTGTGATCAACATTTGTCGGGTGATTCCCAACAACAATTTTACTAGTGTCTATGAGATCTTGAATCTCATGCTTGAGCTTCATGCAGTTGTTTGTGTTATGACCTTTGTTTCGATGGTAGTCGCAGTATTCATTTTCTCTCCACCATTTTGGTTTAACTTCTAGATCATATGGCCTAGAATTGTTTGGTAAGGTTATCAGATCATTTGCTAATAAAGTTTTGAAAGCGAATTCATATGATTCTTCCAGAGGAGTGAAGTCACGTTTAGGTTTGGAAAGCCAAGGTTTCTCTTTGAACCACTCTTTTACTTTCTTTGGAGGATTTTATATTGCAATTTCAACTGCCTTGAGTACTTGCAAGCCAATAGCCAAGTTAAATATTGTGGATTTTGATTTTTCTTTAACAATGTCTACCACTCCATCATTAACATTTTTGTTGTTGTCTTTGCCATATTTCCAATATTTGTTCTTTTCTTTGGAGCTAGAAGCTTGTTGTGTTTCTTTCCAAAGTGAGATATCTCCTTTCTTTATAAGCACATCTTCCATCCTGAGGGCATTATCTACCATTTTGTTAAGTGAAGGATGCACTTGCATTTGGATGCTATATTTCAACTCAGGGATTAACTTGTTGACGAAGATATCCATCTTCTCAGAATATGGAATAGGTCGTGAATATCTAGAGAACAACTTTCTCCATCGTTGGAGAAAAGTGAGAAAGGGCTCTCTTGTTTTCTATTTGGTATTGCAAAGCTCTATCATAGTGACTAGGTGACAAATGTTATAGGAGTATTGTTGTAGAAACAGTTGGATTAATTCTTCAAAAGTCTTTATTCCCATAGGTAGGCTTGAGAACCGTAACATAGCTTTCCCTCCTAAACTTCTCGGGAAAAGGTGCATGAGATATGTTTGGTCATGCATGAACTCCATACATAAAGCACAAAATTCTCTGATATGGTCTTGGGGATCTGAGTTACCATCATATTTGTCAAATTTCAGGATCTCCACTCGTGAAAGAAATGGAGGCATATAAATGTTTTTGTCAAATGGAAACGGGCATATTATGTCTAGAAAATATTGCTTTGGTGATTTATCCTTGTTTTTCAGTTCTGTGATCTCAGTTCGTAATGCTTATAATTGTTCGTTTACCATTGCTAATGGTATCTCTTCCTCTTTAGTGATGAGGGTCTCGACCTCATAACCAGTAGGAAGTTTAGCGCCTTGTTTTGCTAGTTCTAGAAAATAGTCTTCTTTTTCCCTAGCCATGATAACCTTCATCATTTTTCGGAAATCTTTATCCTTTTGACATTTATGTATATCAATTTTTGGAGGTTTAGAGGCTTCAGATTCACTTGATGAGGAATCACTATCAATATCATGGATATTGATATCGTCATGAGTTTTGTGTTTAGCAGCTCATCTTTCTTGTTTTGTTCCAGATATAGTGGGAGACAAGGACTGATCATAAACTAGGACATCTGATGATGAAGGTTTATCAGTGAGAGGATCCTTTATGTAAAATGGATTATTTTGATATGAAAAGGATTGTCCTTTTCCCTCAGCAGCCTTCTTATGAGAACTTCTGGTTTGAATAGGCATTTTTATTGATTTATGTGACCTAAAGTTGTGTGTGATGTAAAAGTCAAGATAAAATTTGGAGATAGTTGTTCGTTTAAAGTACCGATTGAGAGAAGCAACTAAGATTTAGTCTGGTTTTAGGAAAGATCTATCCTATGTAAGACGTTTACCTAAGTTACCTAATTTGATTTAAGAGAAGTGACTAAGAATCAGTCTGGTTTCAGGAATGATCTATCCTATGTAAGACATTATCTAAGTGACTTAAATTTGATAAGTAGTTGATTGAACTAGCTGAAACATGATCGACAAAATTGTGCAACAAAAATGGCAGAGGTACACTATTTTGATCTATTTATGCTTAGGATGATGATAACCAATTTTATGTTCACTGTAGACTGTTTTAGGCAAGTTTAGCTGTTCTGGATTGACAAAATTAGAGATTCATATGACAGGTTTTACAGGACTAGATGATAGTGTAATAGCTTCAGGACGATGACAATAGTATTTCCTGCGAGTTGCTACCTAGTACCGTACGATAGATGGGTAAGTCTAAAACGACAAACTCATCAATGGAATAATTTATCATACGACACAGAATGCAGGCTCAAATGATAGTTCCCTAAACATGACGACAAATAATAAGGTATCATACGACATAGAATGCAGGTTCAAATGACAGACTATTAGGATTGATAGAATCTCATACAAAAATATGTATGTAGCAGGACAATAAATCAGAAGATTCACACAACAGTTTACAGGAAAGAGGCTAAATTATGAGTTTTCAATGACTAAGTATGACCAGTTTTGAGGCGGATTGAGTTTTCACTAACTGACGATGACCAGTTTAGAGGTGGACTGAGTTTTTGATAGCTAAGGTATACTAGTTTGTGACATGGACAAAGTTTTGACTAGGATAGACTAGTTTTGACACGGACAAAGTTTCGACTAGGATAGACTAGTTTTGGCACAGACAGAGTTTCGAATACTGAGTTGTTTATTGTTTTCTCCAGTTTTGGTATTTCAAATTCAGTTTCAGGGATGAAAACACAGAAAACACGTAATATGAATAATAAATCCAATCACAACATGCAAACCCTACGAAAATTGGTGAGAGAAGAAAACCTTTGCTTGTAGACTCAGGTACACACCCAATAGCTAATTAGAATACGGTCACTGAGTCTCATGCAATGGATTCTCAACGTTGTATTAGCCGACTCCAAATGCAAATGGGGGCACGAAATGACAAGTATCTTGTAAGAGTTACTATCTCTCTTGCACAAAGATTATCCCCCCTTTCAGAGGTGAATCGGGTAGCTTCTAATTTCAATTGGAACTAGTAAGGGATCCGTTCAGTGCGTCGGGGTATAAACTCAATTAAGAGGTCTCCTAGCCTTGAAAACCAAGGTTTAATATACTCGAAGGTACAGAGGAGAGATATTCCCGAGAACTGTCGTTGACTTGATTTTTATCAAATCACATTTGTTTTATAGTGGGTTGGAGTACTTGGCATTTAGTCATTCCCTCTCACCGGCTGTAATGGCTATAGAGTTATTAGCTCTTCGGGGGAGGCAGGCTCGCTAAAGATATACAAATCTCAAACTTAAAGAAAATGCCTCAAGAGTCTGGATTTCTGATTGTCTATAAAGACAAGAGCATACTCTCCTACCTCTCAGAATTTTCTTAAGACACAAAATACAAATTTGTTCTTTAACCAGATAGCAATTCAGGTGCCTAAAAATGAATTTAAAGAATACACGATGTTTGGTCGTTTCTCCTCAAGCAACCTGCAAAGACAATGAATCAGTATTTATATTGTCTTTATGCGACAAGCATATTCTTCGACAGGCATTCTGCAAAAACTGATTAGGCTGTAAAAATATCTCAGATAGACAGATAACAAGCTAGGGTCAGCGTCAGTATAATCAAAATTGAATAGAGAGCCTAAAGAATGAAATCTTCTTTTTTTACCAAAAAATACAGATCTGTACGACAATTTTCATCGACTCATACGATAGTTCGTATGAGATCGTACGATAATTGCAGTTTGTCATCCGACACTGTGGGAAATATCGTACGATATTTTGCTGCAACTCTACGACAAAAAATTTGAAAAAAATAAAAAATTAAAAGTCATGCGGACCCTACCAGCCTTTCGTGAAGACAAGGTGGTCATTTTTCCATTCCTGGCCTTCCCACTACATCATGAGCCCTTTACGATCACTCAACCATGCACGAGGTACAATATCTTATATAATGTTATAAACTACCCACCTAATCAATTTATTAGATTATCACTTATTATTTGACTTTCGATAGGTTATCCTGCCATCCACTTTGGGTGCGGGCCCCACTCAAAATCCACTCTCTCAAAGGACACTAAACAAAAATGGTCACTCTATGAGGACCCTATGGTGAAGAAGACAACCATAACACCACTATCCAAATACAAGTGGTCAAAACAAGGACATATTGACTCTTGATTAACCATAAGGAAAAGACACTACATGGTTAAGACAATGAGGTCATCATATATCACTTGGTCAAAATAGACAAATATGCCACTACAGGACGACTAAACCAAAGATGAGAAATAACACAAATATAACTCTTTACAAGGAAAGCTAATTTCACTAAGTCCGCACTCAGACAATCTTGAGAAAATCAGCATCATAAGCACTTGAAAACTTCATTGATTGAAAATTAAATAACACACCCTTATAGGACATTCACATCTATTTAAATTTCCAAATTCAATACTCCAACAAGAATAAAATCCACATAAATATTCAACCGAATAAAATATGAATTAATAATATTTTTTTAATCCATTTCCAGAATACATCCAAATTTACCCATTTGAATTAATAATTCATGCCTTGATTTCAATAAATAAATTTATTAAATCAAGATAAAATTCACTTTATAACTACCATTTAAAATTTAACTTAAAAAAACCACCTTCTAAAATTCATTGTGTTTTATAAAAAAATATTATCTGCATAATATAAATTGTACTGTGAAGGGTACAAGGGCATGCGGGGGCCAAGGCCTACCCGCAGTAGTGTTTTTGCCGGAGCAGTAGGCACTACCTTTTAGTAGTACTGCTACAGTTGGTAGTGGGCCTACCAATCGGTAGTGCTGCTATTGTCGGTAGTAGCCACTACCGACCGGTAGTACTACTACTGACTGGTAGCAATCCTACCAATCGGTAGTGCTGCTACCGTGAAGCAGTCCTACCGACTAGTAGTGCTGCTACCTGCAGGTAGCTAGGCACTACCGTCCTGCGTGGTGGGGCTAGCCCGCCACGTGGGTAAGGTTAGATTAATTTAATATAAAATTTCTTCTTCCCTTGCATTTTAAAATCAATATAACATGAAATCAATTTCTCCCCTGTTCATATCATGAGCACACACACACAGTGCCAAACTCCAGAATACAAAGGGATATTTACCAATAAGGTAAATGGTGAATTAAAATCACACAAGAACCCAATAAATAAAGATTTTGGCAACAATAGAATAATTTAAGAGATAAAAGAAGAATTAAGATAAATTTCTTCATCTCCATTACACAAGAAGAATTCCTTACATCTATCAAGAGGTAAACAACCAATTTTTCCAACATAAACCCCAATCTTGGGCAATTAGCTACTAGAAAACACATAGCAAACTAAATCCATTCCTTTCTATTCCAAATAGAAGAGGTAATTCAAGAACTTAATTTTCAAGAACAATTAACAAATAGAAAATGGAAAGGTGAGTCATTTCTTTTCAACATACACCTATTTGATAAGAATTCCATAAAATCATCAATGACAGGCACTCTTTCTTCCATTCCAATCATTCCACAAGAATCTACAAAGAGATTTACATTTTTTTCAACACACAAGAAGCAATGAAAATATTCAAAATTAAATTTCAAACAAGAGATGATCCAACCTTCCAACAAACCAAAGCACTATGACTTGCATACCGGCCAAACGGGAAAGACAACCGACTAACAACACTCATACAAGTGTAACTACAAGTCAAGTTAGGGTCCAACCACTATCTCCTCCACTACCATCAGACAAATAAGGCATGCTCAAACCTGTGAAATGAGGTGGAGTCGATACCCCGTACCTACCCAGTACTTGGACCTACAATGTCCTGCACCAAAGAACCACACATGCATATAGACAAATATATAAATAGACATGACACACACACCGATGAAGGAGAATCGTGATGCTCCTTGTCTCACTAGAGTGAGTGAAAGAAAATCATCTCCTCACATCCTAGACGCATGAAAACACGCAACATATAAATAATGCATCACACATATAAGGTAAAAGTGTCAGTCCATGATAATGATACATAAAATAATATTAATCATAAACACTCAAATACCACATAAAATCATACACCACAAATCCAGATAAAGCATAAAATAACATCACATAAAGTCTGAATCAATATGCAATGATGCTCCACTGAACAGTCAACTAAATTCAAACATTAATACAAAAAGAGTCTGATCGAGGAGGGGTACTACACAACCGACGAATACCACAATAGAGAGATTTTGGACTTACAAAGAAAAATCTCTACAAGTCTAGTTTGAGCTAAAAAAGACCAGTGATTGATAAGAAGATAAGGAAGGAGGTTGAAGCATTTTCTGAGTAGACAGGTTTCATTAAAGAGTATAGAGAAGCAACAAGGGATAAGTACACAGCAGAGCAAGGTGAAGCATCAAGTGTACCTACCGGGTACCCCTACCAGTACCCCTACCGGTAAGAATAGAGATACAAAAGAAAAAGCAGCAGAGGAGAAGATGGAAGAAGACAAACCGACTGAATCACAAAGAGTGAAACCATCTAAAATTCAGTTACGGAGAAAGCAGAAAGCTGTTGATCCACCTGCTAAACTAGTTCAAACTAGAAAGAGGAAGAAGTAACAAGCCCACAAACCGACAAATGATGAAGATGCTACTGAATCAGAGGAGGATAAAAGAGAACTTAGAGAAAGTGTTAAGAAGCCTAAGGCAACTAGTAATGACAAGTCACCTAAGAAACCATTTACATTAGAAGATTCTTTCAATAGAATGGTTCAAATAATCAAAGATTATGGGATATACAAAGGTTTGAATACATTGTTTGTTCATTTATCTGAAAGTCAACAAAGGGAGATTAAATATGCAGTCAACTTCAGTATGAATAAATATAGCAGAGCCCTTATTGAGTTACAAGAGCAGATTGCCAATTTGTATAATCTTATTGATGCAAGGTGGTAGGTTGCCGTTAGCCAAGACAAAGAATTCGTTGATTATATCTTTAAGCACCTGCAACTAGAAGCAAGTGAAAAAGAAATTAAACAAATAAAAGTTAATGCAAAGGCATCATTCAGATCCAAGAAGAGATTAACAAGAATGTTAATAGGAGAGACCGAATCAGTCCAGAAGGAGACTGAGATTTTGATCAAGAAGGCTTTAGGTCTCATCCCAAATGAAGATGAAGAAAAAGATGAACAAGTTGAGGAGGATAGTTCTCAAAAGCTAAAGGCATAAGAACTTCTTAAAGGTGTTAAGATCACAGATCACTAATACATTTGGCCTCAAATTTTGACGAGCATTTCTGATGATCTATGGGATTTCTTTTTCTTTGTTGGATTGATTTGTTTTATTTTTCAAAATTGCCCCATGTTCGTCAGAATTCTGACATGGTAAAATTTGACGTCAGAATTCGAACTAAAAACTGACATCTTAGAATTTCACCTCGGCATTCCAACAAACACGGATTTTACCTATTGACTGGCATATGTTGGTCTAATAATTTCACAGCCTCTTAATTTCTTCTTACTCATCAGAATAACATAAGCCAATGACCTCTCTTCCTGTTGATCAGTGCGAGTTATCCCGCTAGTCTCATCGGCCATCAGGATAGCTTAAAATGTGTTCAGGTGATGGGCATGATTTCACTTATGTCTTTTCCCTTGGTGTAGCTCCTCCCGATATGTTATGTCTCCTCAGCATAAGCTTTGACCCTATATCATCTTAACCTTTGCCGATGCTTTTTACTTTAGCCAGTGTCCATCGGGAAAAGTCTTACCGATAGCATCATCAGCTATTGACAATACAAGATTTCTGCATTGCTGCTAGTGTGCGTTATGTCAATGGACTTCATCAGTGTATTATATCCCAATCACATTTGTCGATAGTGTAGATTTCATATTTCACGTCGAAATTCTGACGAACACATGGTATTTAAAAAAAAAGTAATTACGCGTCATCATTATACGCGGGCTCATCAAGGTGCAAAAATTGGGAGGAAGCAAGCACAATTTTTGCAGATAGATGTTGATGAAGAATTCACCCATGGTAATGACAAGTGACCTTTTCTCATTCACAATCCTCTCTTTCTCTTTCTCATGAGTCCCTGTTGAGAATCTAACGCGTAACCTCTTTCTTGCAAACTCATCGTGCATGGGAAGCAACCCTTTGGAGCTGGAAACCCTAAACCCTAGGGAGTTCACTCTACTTTTACTCACCAAATTCAAATTGAAGAAAATTGTAGCAACAAACGGTGGTGCCATTGACACAACGATCATCACCATTATTGTACTACCTCTTACCTCTTGCACTTCATGTTATGTACTGTACAAGAGATTGGTCCTTTCGTTCTTGTCATCAAGATGTTTTTGCAATTTCCTTTGATTTCCTTGCATTCTCTTGTTCACTTTGTTTAATGGTATCGGCTTTCACAAAATATGGATCCTTAACCTCCTTAACCTCTCCATTTTGCGGTTGCCAGTTATAAAGACAAGTCGCTGGACATACCAATCGCCCCAGTTATGATTCACTATCTTTCTGTCATCAAATTCTTTAGGTCTTGATTCAATTATAATTTTATCTTGTGTAATGATAATCCCAAATAGAAGTCCCTAATTGAACATGTTGCTCCTCCCCTTGGTTGTTTTTGACGTTAAGCCTCAATTCCTCAAGCCACATACCCCTAAAACATCCACAAAATAAGATTAAATGCATCAATAATGAGTAAAACTTAAAATTAGGGCAATTATTAGGGTACAATTGTTGTAGATAGATGCTCAGAAGCAGCTATACAAGAGGTTGGTCCTTTCATTCTTGTCATCAAGATTTTTTTAAAAGTTCCTTTGCTTTCCTTGCATTCTCTTGTTCACTTTGTTTAATGGTATCCGCTTTGGCAAAATATGGATCCTCGACCTCTTTAACCTCTCCATTCTGTAGTTGCCAGTTATAAAGACAAGTCGCTTAATAGATTCTAGAGGGGTGAACAATTCTCTATGACTGTAAACCCTTCCAGCCCTCAAAATAGCCCTTTGTATGGAAGCAACTTTTCTAGGTCCAAGGCCAGCTACAAATTGCAGAGGAGAAAACATCCATTCATGTGATGTTGCTAGGTTTATGTCAACACTAACTTGGTTGGTTACTATAACCATTACCTATTCCACAATTTTCTATGACTGTAAACCCTTCTAGCCCTCAAAATAGCCCTTTGTATGGAAGCAACTTTTATACGATTATTTAGGACTCTACGAACAGTTGGTTGTACAATTTTTCCCATTGAAAGGGTCTCTTCATTTTCTCCAATTAGCAGATAAAATTCATCATCCTTGGATGGCTCTTTATATCATAGTAGCAAAAATCATTTGGGGAAAAAATTGGCGAACCAAAAGTATGAGATTTTTTGAAAAAATTGGGAAAAAATCGACAAAAAATCAGATTTTAAAAAATCATAACAAATTGTAGAAAAAGAGACAAAAACTATTTTTAAAAAAAACTTAAGGGCATTTCCATAGCATAGAGATATAAAGAGAAACTAAAATAGAGTTTAACCCATGAATTGTACAAAATTAGTTTTTGTTGTTTATTTTTATATTGCCGATTCAATCTTTATGTCAACAAGAGTTTCCCATTTTTTATTGAATGTCCGTTGTTCCACACTTTTAGCATATTCATCAATATCAAGGGCCTTTAACACATGGGGATATTTTTTGACATGTTCAACTGCCATTTCTTATGTTTCCTCATCCATATCATCTATATCCTGTCTTGTATATTCACAGTAGACATCCTCAACCATTTTTTTGGCTAGTTCATATGACTCTGGATGAATTCTAGTATCATCCAATGGATACATAACATGGTTCCCAGAAGTTGCTTGCCCAAAAAAAATCGGCAAAAAATTAAAAAAAATCAGATTTAAAAAAAACAATAAAAATTGTAGAAAAAGAGACAAAAACTATTTTTAAAAAAAACTTATGGGGATTTCCATAGCATAGAGATATACAGAGCAACTAAAATAGAGTTTAACCCATGAATTGTAGAAAATTAATGATTTTTGTAGCTTTTATACAATTATTTAGGACTCTATGGCAGTTCGTTGTACAATTTTCCCCACTGAAAGGGTCTCTTCATATTCTCCAGTTAGCAGATAAAATTTCTCATCCTGGGATGACTCTTTATATCATAGTAGCAAAAATCGTTTGGGGAAAAAATCAAAAAAATCAGATTTTAAAAAAAAATAACAAATTGCAGAAAAAGAGACAAACTATTTTTTTAAAAAACTTCAAAGCATTTCCATAGCATAGAGATATAAAGAGCAACTAAAATAGAGTTTAATCCATGAATTGTAGAAAAATATTTTTTGTTGTTTATATTCATATTGCTGATTCAATCTTTATGTCAACAAGAGTTTCCCGCTTTTTATTGGATGTCTGTTGTTCCACATTTCTAGCATATTCATCAATATCAAGGGCCTTTAACACATGGGGATTTTTTTTGACATGTTCAACTAACATTTCTTATGTTTCCTCATCCATATCATCTATATCCTGTCTTGCATCTTCATAGTATACATCCTCAACCATTTTCTTGGCTAGTCCATATGACTCTGGATGAATTATAGTATCATCCAATGGATCCATAACATGGTTTCCAGAAGCTGCTTGCCTGGAAAAAAATCGGAAAAAAATCAGATTTAAAAAAAACATAAAAAATTGTAGAAAAAGAGACAAACTATTTTTTTAAAAGCTTAAGGGCATTTCTATAGCATAGAGATATAAAGAGAAACTAAAATAGAGTTTAACCCATGAATTATAGAAAATTAACGATTTTTGTAGCTTTTATACGATTATTTAGGACTATATGGACAGTTGCTTGTACAATTTTCCCCACTAAAAGGGTCTCTTCATTTTCTCCAGTTAGCAGATAAAATTCCTCATCCTGGGATGGCTCTTTATATCATAGTAGCAAAAATCGTTTGGGGAAAAAATTGACAAAAAATCAGATTTTAAAAAAACATAACAAATTGTAGAAAAAGAGACAAAAGCTATTTTTAAAAAAAACTTAAGGGTATTTCCATAGCATAGAGATATCAAGAGCAACTAAAATAGAGTTTAACCCATGAATTGTAGAAAAATAATTTTTGTTGTTTATATTCATATTGCCGATTCAATCTTTATGTCAGCAAGAGTTTCCCGCTTTTTGTTGGATGTCTGTTGTTCCACACTTCTATCATATTCATCAATATCAAGGGCTTTTGACACATGGGGATATTTTTGGACATGTTCAACTGCTATTTCTTGTGTTTCCTCATCCATATCATCTATATCTTGTCTTGCATCTTCACAATATACATTCTCAACCATTTTCTTGGCTAATTCATATGACTCTAGATGAATTTTAGTATCATCCAATGGATCCATAACATGGTTCAAGGAAGCTTCTTGTCTGGAAAAAAATTGGAAAAAAAATCAGATTTAAAAAAAACATAAAAAATGTAGAAAAAGAGACAAACTATTTTTTTTTTAAACTTAAGGGCATTTACATAGCATAGAAGTATAAAGAGAAACTAAAATAGAGTTTAACCAATGAATTGTAGAAAATTAACGATTTTTGCATCTTTTATACTATTAATTAGGACTCTACTGGTGGTTACTTGTACAATTTTCCCCACTGAAAGGGTCTCTTCATTTTCTCCAGTTAGCAGATAAAATTCCTCATCCTGGGATGGCTCTTTATATCATAGTAGCAAAAATTGTTTGGGGAAAAATTGGCAAACCAAAACTATAAGATTTTTTCAAAAAATTAGAAAAAAATTAGATTTAAAAAAACATAACAAATTCTAGAAAAAGAGAAAAAAAAAAAAAATTTAAAACTTAAGGGCATTTCCATAGCATAGAGATATTAAGAGAAACTAAAATAGAGTTTAAACCATGAATTGTAGAAAATTAAATTTTGTTGTTTATATTCATATTGTTGATTCAATCTTTATGTCAGCAAGAGTTTCCCGCTTTTTATTGGATGTCCATTGTTCCACACTTCTAGCATATTCATAAATATCAAGGGCCTTTAACACATGGGGATATTTTTTGACATGTTCAACTGCCATTTCTTGTGTTTCCTGGTCCATATCATCTATATCTTGTCTTGCATCTTCACAGTATACATCCTCAGCCATTTTCTTGGCTAGTTCATATGACTCTGGATGAATTGTATTATCATTCAGTGGATCCATAACATGGTTCCCAGAAGCTGCTTGCCTAGAAAAAAATCGGAAAAAAATCAAAATTAAAAAAAAAAACATAAAAAATTGTAGAAAAAAAGACAAACTATTTTTTTTTAAAACTTAAGGGCAAATTCATACCATAGAGATACACAGAGAAACTAAAATAGAGTTTAACCCATGAATTATAGAAAATTAACGATGTTTGCAGCTTTTATACGATTATTTCGAACTCTATGGGCAGTTGCTTGTACAATTTTCCCCACTGAAAGGGTCTCTTCATTTTCTTGAGTTAGCAGATAAAATTCCTCATCCTGGGATGGCTCTTTATATAATAGTAGCAAAAATCATTGGGGAAAAAAATCAGCAAACCAAAAGTATAAGATTTTTTGGAAAAATCAGGAAAAAATCAGATTTTAAAAAAACATAACAAATTGTTTTGTTTTTTAAAATAAAAGTGGAATATCCACTAAACATATATATTAATGATAAAGAGTTTACATCGGGTTCAGACAAGGCATACCGGCAGGAAAGAACCCGCAAGAAAACCTCCGGTTGTAGCCTTTTAAAACTGATACAAGTATATAATACCCTTACAACATATATGTTGACCAACCCCCCACCCTCCTACATCTACATTTTTACAAGAGTCCCATAGGACTATTCAAAAGCCAGAGTTACCCCATCAGGAAAATAGATGTACTTGGAGAACGACGAAGCGGATAATTGAGAAAAACTTCTCTATCAGGACCATGGCTAACCAGCCAAATAAAAATGATGTCGAGTAGTCTTCAAGCCTGCAAAATGAACCATACCACCAGCTACAAAAAAGAACTTTCTTAGATATCCAAAAACCAAGAGCTAGAACTCTCCTCTGGAGGTTCATGAGATGAGGACGGAGGCAGAATCACCCTCAGAGGGAATGCTACACAGGCAGGAGTAGAGCACAGAATGCCCAAAGAGATTAATGAATGTAAAGCCTGGAAAACAACCCAAACTTTGTCCACATACTGATCAGGAGCTAAATATAACAAAAAATCCATAGAGGCCCGAGTGTTTTCCAATGAATTGCATATTAATCCCATTTGTAATTCATGAAGTAAATGACTAGACCAGCCATTAGCCAAAAGCTCATGGCGAGGAAGAAAGCCACCATAATAAAAAGAACCCATATCAAACCGATAGCCAACCAATGCAGGAGAAACCACATCCCAATTGCACACTGTCGAAAAGACAAACATGGACACCAAGAGGTGGACCAAGTCCATATCAAGTAAAACATCAAAACAAATAGTAACAAAGCGAGAAAGAAGCTCTGCATAAGAAACTTGAGGACCAACCTGCAACCACCGACAGCCCAAAAGCCTACAAAATTCATAATCCACCGCAGGAGTAAACAAATTGAAAATCTTACCAAGTTTGACAGCATTGTCCTCATTTGCATTTTCTTCCCTCAATGATCGAGCTTCTAAGACCACTCTGTAAATTCCAATTGGCAGAGAAGAAGACATTTGTAGGAGGAAGGGCTCCAAAAACTATAACGAAACATAAACTACTTTGAAAAGAACGGAAGATAACATATTTGAAAGCAAAAACTATCCTAAATTTCCCATAAAGACACTGCAAAGAATTCATTTTAAGCATGCTTGAATAAATCAATTCGCACAAATTAATAGCCTTCCACTAAAACCCATAAGTGGCTCTCCCGCAAGTAAGGGCACCAACTACAGAAAATGATTATCCCATAATCCAAATCTTGTCAGGGTCGGACTTAACCAAGGCGGTCTGCAAAATGGAACTTTGCATCAAAGAATAATAACTCGGGAGCATGCCGATAACTTAAAGCATGCAAAATCTAAAAGAATGATTAAAGATAAGGATAGTACAAATCACACAAGCCACCACCTCTAAATCTTATAAATTTCATTACTACTGCGAGGACACATGTCGCATCAATATCAAAAAAAAAGATCTTAGGGAAATCTCTCCTCGGCCTGTGAAATAGAAATATTTAAAGCTTTAAATTAACATGCATACCTCAAAAGTCTACAAAACAACCCTTTTACCCAAAGCACCCAGGATATACACCCCATCATTCTGCTCAAACCAAATTTTAGAAACACACCATATGTAAAAAATGATGAAGCCGATTAATTACACATGTGATGCAAATATAATCTGATCCAAGAGGAGAATGACATGCATATCTCAAGTAGTGAAAGAGATAGATGATGTACCATAAGACCATGGCCACATAGTTAAAACATTCAGGAAAGAGGGCAACCACATCAGATAAAAACATTTCTCAGGATGAAATGCCAACTGTAATTAACCTGTCCAAACCTCATGCGATACACACATTAACATCTAGCCCAGATGCAGAGTTGTAGGAATACACCATATGCAAATAGAAACATAGAAACCTCCTATCAACACATGAAGTACAAATACAATCTGATCAGAGGAGAGGATAATATGTATACCTCAATAGGAAATGGAGAGAATATCTCAAAATAAATAGTTTAGTCTTTGGGATGGGAAGTATACCCAAGGAGGATGTCTTGAGGAATGTCACTTACTACAACACTCTTATGGTGTGCACTAGAGTCAATAGCCAAAACATAACAAATTGTAGAAAAAGAGACAAAAACTATTTTTTTTAAAAACTTAAGGGAATTTCCATAGCATAGAGATATAAAGAGCAACTAAAATAGAGTTTAACCCATGAATTGTAGAAAATTATTTTTTGTTGTTTATATTCATATTGTCGATTCAATCTTTATGTCAACAAGAGTTTCTCACTTTTTATTGGATGTCCGTTGTTCCACACTTCTAGCATATTCATCAATATCAAGGGCCTTTAACACATGGGGATATTTTTTGATATGTTCAGCTGTCATTTCTTGTGTTTCCTCTTCCATATCATCTATATCTTGTCTTGCATCTTCACAGTATACATCCTCAACCATTTTCTTGGCTAGTTCATATGACTCTAAATTGAATTTTAGTATCATCCAATGGATCCAGGAAGCTTCTTTATCCGAAAAACATTGGGAAAAAAATTAGATTTAAAAAAAAACATAAAAAATTGTAGAAAAAGAGACAAAAACTATTTTTTTGAAAAATTTAAGGGCATTTCCATAGCATAGAGATATAAAGAGCAACTAAAATAGATTTTAACCGATGAATTGTAGAAAATTAACCATTTTTGCAACTTTTATATGATTATTTAGGATTCTACAAGCAGTTGCTTGTACAGTTTTCCCCACTGAAAGGGTCTCTTCATTTTCTCCAGTTAGTAGATAAAATTCCTCATGCTGGGATGGCTCTTTATATCATAGTAACAAAAACCGTTTGGGGAAAAAATAGGGAAACCAAAAGTATAAGATTTTTTGAAAAAAAGGAGAAAAAATCAGATTTAAAAAAACATAACAAATTGTAGAAAAAGAGACAAAACTATTTTTTTTAAAAACTTAAGGGCATTTCCATCGCATAGAGATATGAAGAGCAACTAAAATAGAGTTTAACCCATGAATTGTACAAAATTAATTTTTGTTGTTTATATTCATATTGCCGATTCAATCTTTATGTCAACAAGAGTTTCCCACTTTTTATTTGATGTTCGTTGTTCCACACTTCTAGCATATTCATGAATATTAAGGGCCTTTAACACATGGGGATATTTTTTGACATGTTCAACTGCCATTTCTTGTGTTTCCTCGTCCATATCATCTATATCATGTCTTGCATCTTCACAGTATACATCCTCAGCCATTTTCTTGGCTAGCTCATATGACTCTAGATGAATTTTAGTATCATCCAATGGATCCATAACATGGTTCCCAGAAGATGCTTGCCTGAAAAAAAATGGCAAAAAAAAAAAAATATATCGGATTTAAAAATAACATAAATAATTGTAGAAAAAAAGACAAAAACTATTTTTTTTTAAAACTTAAGGGCATTTCCATAGCATAGAGATATAAAGAGCAACTAAAATAGAGTTTAACCCATGAATTGTAGAAAATTAACAATTTTTGCAGGTTTATATGATTATTTAGGAGTCTATGGGAAGTTGCTTGTACAATTTTCTCCACTAAAAGGGTCTCTTCATTTTCTCCATTTAGTAGATAAAATTCCTCATCCTGGGATGACTCTTTATATCATAGTAGCAAAAATCATTTTGGGGAAAAAATCGGCAAACCAAAAGTATAAGATTTTTTGAAAAAATCGGCAAAAAATCAGATTTAAAAAAAAAAAACATAACAAATTGTATAAAAAGAAACAAAAATTATTTTTAAAAAAACTTAAGGGCATTTCCATAGCATAGAGATATAAAGAGCAACTAAAATAGAGTTTAACCCATGAATTGTAGAAAAATATTTTTTGTTGTTTATATTCATATTGTTGATTCAATCTTTATGTCAGCAAGAGTTTCCCACTTTTTATTGGATGTTCGTTGTTCCACACTTCTAGCATATTCGTCAATATCAAGGTCCTTTAACACATGGGGATATTTTTTGACATGTTCAACTACCATTTCTTGTGTTTCCTCATCCATATCATCTATATCTTGTCTTGCATCTTCACAGTATACATCCTCAGCCATTTTCTTGGCTAGTTCATATGACTTTGGATGAATTTTAGTATCATCCAATGGATCCATAACATGGTTCCAAGAAGCTTCTTTCCCAGAAAAAAATTGACAATAAATCGGAAAAAACATAATTTTTTTTAGAAAAAGTGCAAAAACATTTTTTTTTAAAAACTTAAGGGCATTTCCATAGCATAGAGATATAAAGAGTGACTAAAATAGAGTTTAACTGATGAATTGTAGAAAATTAACGATTTTTGTAGCTTTTATACGATTATTTAGGACTCTACAGGCAATTGCTTGTGTTAGGCCCAATATGGAAAGCTAATGTACTGAGAGGGGAGGGGTGAATCAGTACTCCAAAACTTTTCTTTACTAATAACCTTACTGTTATGCATAAACAGAATAGTGCAATAACATAAAATAAAGTTAAAACAAACAGATAACAATCATGCATGATTCACTCCATAACACATATATTTTGGTCATGCAGAAACTCTTGGTTAGAGAGAAAAACTGTGGTGGGGATGGCACCCACAACTTCACTACTACAATAATAAAGATTTCTCGGTTAGAGCTACATTTAGCTATTTCTAATAGCTTACCCTGTTAGGAGTATCAAGATCTATTAGATCTACCTTACTAAAGGATTTCACAACACTATATAAATGTTGCACCTGGTTAGAGGATTTGAAATTTATAGACTTGGTTAGAGTCTTTTACCCTGTTAAAGGTTTCTCTTTCAACTTCACAATTTTACAATAAAATCATTACAAATATCTGCAACTTTACATCTGAAATGTTATAGCAGATTCTATGTGCTTAGAATAAGATTACCTAGCTTGTAGCATACCTCGGTAACCCATATTGTAACTCGGTAAACCCTTCTGTTTACTCTGTTCTTCAACTGTTCACTAATAACCTTCTCAGTGACCTCTCTGTGTCTCTATAACAGTCTTCCTTCATGCATACACACACATACATTCATACACATTCATCCATGCTCATTTCTCTCTTCCCATGTTGTATAAATAGATCTCTTATAGCAATGATCTAATTCATTGCTTCGATCTTACAAAAAGATTCCTCGAATGAATAACTAAACAAAATATTTCATTGGTTAGATTGACCTTGCAATCAAACATAATCTTCTAGTGCAATTTCCAATGTAAAAATGGTTAGATGTGCCTCGATCTTGTAACACGTTTTCATGTGCATGTCCAGGTTCAATGTATCTGGTAAAACATTTCACTCAATGAATATCAACTCGGTGAGTTAACTTTACTTCTCGGTAGCCATGAAACAATACCTGGTAATCAGCTCGGTGAATACTGCGTTCTATGACTGCTTTCTTCTGTAACCGACTAGACTGTTCATACCAACTTCTCTGTGTGTACCGACTGCATGATTCAGTAATACTAACCGACTAGAATATATAGTATGACTTTGAATATAAAACTAATGGCAATTTGATAATTAGTAACAATCTCCCCTTTTGACATTAGTTGAGATGTTTGACAAAAACTACTTTCAAAGTCATAACTCAAAAACTATATACTTGCAAAATGACTACACTAGACAATATATACAATAGTCAATGAAAATAGTATATGCAGATATACTCCCCTTATCATTATTCTATACATAACTCTGAATTTTGCTACTTGGTTCAGTTCTGTGCTTGAGTGCTCTGAATGCTCTGTATATTCTGCTCAGTATACTCCCCTTGTATACAATACTCAAAACTGTATTACCAAAACTGTATCACTCCAAATATAGTATTACTCCCCTTTTGCCTATTATTACTTTCCTCTATGTAGTAGCATAATATTACTCCCCTTTTTTGACAAACATCAAAAACTTAATTTCCATCCGGAGGCGGTAACTGATCAAAAATAGACTTATATTTGGTCTGGGCGTTTGTGAAAGCGACTGAGAGTGAATCCTTTACACTTTCCATTAATGAATTTTGTGCTTGAATATCAGCTAAGAGTGATATTAAGCCATCAAGAGTGCTTCCCTCTTGTGTAGTTGATATGCATGTAGCTCTGTTGATCTGTTCCTGTATTGATGAGAGATGAGGAAGGAATAATGTCTGAAGGGTCATTATATCCATCCTGATTTTATGTTCTTCATTCCCGAGCTCTAACTGTTGAGCCATGAGCTATTGAAGTTTTGTATAAAAATGCTAAACTAAATTAGGCTCGGTGGTCAACTTTGTTGAGAGATCGGTGATCTCTTTCTCAATTGCATTAGTTTTATTTTTGACATCTTTAATGAATAAGGAAAATGTACATAGTTTTTGGACTAAATAAAGAATATGCTTGAGTTGAGGGGACAACTCAGCAATGAATTTGACATGTTTTACCTTGCCAACAACAATGGATTTCTATACTTCCTCTATCATTTTAGCAATTAGCTCTTTATCCTTGAGCTTGCTTAAGTACTCAGATGCATCAACTCCAGATGTTTCAATCTGAATTAGGAGTTCATCCAATTGAATATGGATGGCTGCATCGATTGACATTGTTGCTAAAGGTAGCATTTATGTTAGTAGTGTCCTAACCTTCTGAAGTACTTTATTCTTCTTTTGTATGGCTAGTAGCTTCTCTTATTTGGCCTTTTCTTTGCATAGTTCACCAAATTCAGTGAGTGCTTGCCCTTTCAATTTGGAGATTTCTACATTGGGCAACACTATCGGTTTAGACAAGTTGAATTTAAAACTATGCTTTCTCACCTTCCTTTCTTTTCCTTTGGTCGGTGGCACTAAAACAAGTGCTTGTGAGGCTTACTAACCCTCGGTAGGTTGCTCGGTAGATTCAACACTTTGGTCAGTTCCTGTAACCGTTATAGTGTCCTTGGGTGGCTTGGTGCTAGGGGTCTCAGCTGTAACATTTGCAGTGATTGTCTATGCTTGAGACGTCTAAGCTTTGGTTGTATCTCCTGCAGCTTCAGATTTGTTACCTTCAGTGCCTTAAATTGTGTCCTTGGGAGCTTCGATTGAGACAGGTGGCTTCACTGGCGGATAAGGCTGAACTTGTTCTAAAACAGATTCACTAGAGACAAGTTTTGCATAGGTAGTGCCTTCAATCATTTCCTGCTCCGGTGCTACTTCATCCATTACATCCTCATCAATTTGTATAGTGTCAACCAGGTCTGGACCTTGCTCGGTGACATCTGGATCTTGCTCGGTGACATCAACAATTTCAATTTGAGATTGTTCACCGACATCCTTTTGTTTGAAGATCTCCTGCCACTTGGCTTTTGTCTCATTCTCCACATGAATGTATAGCCCATTCATCAATTTTAAGGCTCTCTGTTTGACAAGAAATTTAGAATTGTATGTGGTCAAATGCTCCTTGATTTCTGCTACGGACATGTCAGGAAATAGATGGACTAGACTTCTTTCTCTTATTTGTCTCTCTGAGTCCATTGCATATTTCCATCTGTTATCAATATGTAAGTATAGTTCACTCGGAAGTGACTTTGCTAGTTCTAATGGAGCTAGCCGAAACTTCAGAAGTGTACAAATGATAGCTTCTTCAATCTGTCGCTTCTCATCATTATTCCTAGTCTCATACTTAGCATATCTAAATCCTGCAAATCCACCGTATTCTTTAAGATTGGCACAAAAAATTTCAACACTGTGAATATTTACCTTTTTGCTTTTCACAATCTGGAATTTATTTGCATCATCAGACTCTATATCACTCGACTCTTTTGCCAAAATGAGTCTCCAAGTAGATTTCTTATAGGTCTTAGTTACCTTTGGTGCAGTAACACTCTTTTGCTTCTTACTCGGTGATGCAACTGATGTTCTAGTGTTGGGTCTCTTTGTTGGTGGAGTCGGTAGGGCCTTTGAGATGTCCTATTTCTTTCTTTTCAGAACTTTACCCTTAGGTAACTCTATGCTTAATGTTATTTCTGCCTCTTGAGCTTCTGATTCCTCTTCGGTAATGGCAAGATTGCCTTTGACAGGTGTAGAGGAGGATTCTTCTCCGAATTTCTTAGATAAAACCTTTATCATTTTTGTAGCTTTTCTTGTAGCCTTAGGTACTACAATGCTCATTTTTACTTTCTCCTTCACCTCTTCATAGGTTCCATACCTTAGTTCAGTTGCATGCCTTGGCAATGATAATAAGGCATCAATTTGTTGTTGTGTAATATCATAATCAATCTCATAACCCATTGGTTGCAATGATTGAGTCCTCAGTTCAACAAATTTACATAACAATAATTAGTGTCGACCTCAAAACATATTTCATCTTTGTATTTTTCTACCAGTTGTGGTGGAATCCTGTACCTGTTGTGCATTTTCTCTTGGAATTTGTTGAAGTTATAATCATCCATGATATAATTAAAGTTATCACCTAACTTCTTGATAAAGTCATTGATCTGATGGGTGATAGGTCGTTGTAGCTCCCATACTACTTTACCAACTGAGGGAAAGAACTTCTCAAAGTAGAAAAACATACATACAAGTAGTGAACTAAACTTTAGTGTATATGCCGAGTTGTTCTTCTTCGGCTTCCTTATTGTGTTCAGGTTCTCAAACAAGTTCTTCAGTAGTACTTCACACAAGTCTACTTTCATTCCCTTCTTCACTATTTTCTAGGCCAAGTCAACTGCAGCACATGGTACACGGTTTTCCCTTGCAAATTGGTAGAAATAGTAACCAATTACTCTAATTGCAAACTTGAGTTCTGCATCAGTGACATTATTCAATTTCAGTCCTCGGTAATCAGATTCTACTCCAGTTAGACTGATTAGCTCCTTTTGTGATATCATTTTCTATGCTTGTGCATGATCATAGATGGGATACCCGGTGATTAGGTGAATGACTTCCTTAGTGATCTTGAATGGTTGCTCCAGTAGCCACATGAAATCATCATGTACTCTGCTCAAGACAAACTTAACCCACTGGGGTTTGAACACACGGGGATAGACTAGGGCTTCAGTTAATCCCTTGATTTTGATATGCTCAAATTTGCTATCCAGTTTGCCATCAGTGCAAAGTTCATCATACGTGTCACTAATCTCGACATGACCTAGTTCCTCAACATGGCATTTGGTGAATCTACTAACAAGACTCGATCCGGGATGAGTGAAAATGTAGTTTTGTCATCCGGTTGAGAGGCAACTTTGGGAGTTAAAGAATATTTCAGCGAGGGCTTCTCCACATTTTGGACAACTACGAGGTCTTGGATCTTGGGCACCATGGTAGGTTTTGGGTAAGATTTGACAAATTATCCTTAGGGTTTACAAATGATTGACGCTTCACACTCGGTAGACAATAGCAATTTGACTAGATCGGAAACCAGCTTAACAGTGAATAGATTTGATGTAAATACCTCGAAATTCACTCTGAATGAAGTTTGATCACTTTGATTCGCTCTGCTCTGCTTCTCAAAAACTTGGTGAATGAAAATGACCGTGAAAACACTTTTAAGTACTCAAAAATACCTTATCGGGCTCCGTGCAAGTTAGGTCAAGACATTAAATGCACTCGGTTCACCTTTTATCGATTGACTCATTTTTGTGTTTTAACCGAGTAACCAACTTTCCTTTATTAACCGACTTGACAAGTTTCCTGTATACACCGACTTGACAGGTTTCTTGTATAGTATATAAACTGACTAATTGCATCTTAACTATGCAGATTTTGAATTTTGTACATAATAGAATAGGAACTGTTATGATTTAACCTTTTGAGAGTGCAGTCCCTTCATACCTTTTCCTGATTAATTTGAAATAGGTGCACCTAACTCGGTAGGTAAGGTGCTTTCTTCATCTGACATAATTTCCTTCTTTTTCCAAATCATCTTGAATTTTTCTTTTATCTCTGCAGTGTCTCTTCTAGGTTGATCTCTGCAATCTCCAGCTAAATGTCCAACTTTGTGACAATGAAAACATGCCATACTAGGATTTCTCCATGATCTCTGGTTGTTCATTCCAAACCTTATAAAACAGTTGGCACTAATATGTCCATATCTTCCACAACATTCGCACCATATCCTTGTATTGTAATCCCATGGTACTGCTGCATATTATCGGTAAGGATCTATGTGAGTTTGGTAACCTCCAGTGTTTGCTCAGTGTGGATACTACATGTAGTTCTTTTACTTAGACCAACACTTCTCGGTACTATGTCCATATCTATTGCAATTTCTACAAAACCCTTTGAATTTTGCCTTCTGATAGTTGTTAACAGACTTTGTCCTACATTGATTAGGTGTGTGACCATATTTATTGCAATTGTAACAATATCCATTGGACTTAATGATATTCAGTTGCTTACCTTTTCTGATCTAGCATATGTTGGCAGTATGACCTTGATTTCCACAGTAGTAGCAAATAGGATTTTTCCTTTTGATGTTATTCCTGTTTCCAGCTTGTTTTGATGATTCTCCTCTCTCAGTAGTATGAATTCCTTTCTCGGTTGATTCTTTTCCTTTGTAACTGAGTCCTCCATCTTTGTAGGGACTTCTTGTATTCAGTTTCTCATCCAACATCTTTGATGCTTCATAACTTTTCTCCAATGTTTCTTTGGATTTCTTCTCAGTTTCAAGTTCACTAGTCAACCTTGATACTTCAAGTTTCAATGATTGATTTTCATCATTCTTTAGAATTGCTTCATGATGTGCATAACCTAATTGATCTGTCATATTTTGTTGAATACCAATTAGCCTTATGATTTCATCATCTTTATCAGATACTAGAGCTTCAAGATGTTGTTTCTCCCTTTGTAGATCTCTTGCTTTATCCTCAGCTATCCTTAATGCATCTAGATTTTCAGTCATCTGTGTACTGAAATGTTCATGTTCTCTTTTCATTGCTTTTAGTTGATCAGCCAATGCTTTGTTCTTTTCTTTCAACATTCCAATCATTTCTTCAGTCTCTTCAGATATACTGTTCTCAGATGATGTCTTGATTTGTTCCACTAACTCTTAAGAATCCTGCAAGTCATCAGATAATCTTCTCCTTACTTTCATAGATTTTGCATTTGCCTCTGCATGTCTGCAATCACTTGATTTGCATTATCCAGCTCTTCTTGTAGATACACAATCCTCCGAGATTGTTTGTAGCCTTCCATTGATAAGATCTTTCTCTTTAGGTAGTTAAACCCTTTTCCAAGATTCAAGCTCTGATACCAATTGTTAGGCCCAATATGGAAAGCTAATGTACTGAGAGGGGAGGGGTGAATCAGTACTCCAAAACTTTTCTTTACTAATAACCTTACTGTTATGCATAAATAGAATAGTGCAGTAACATAAAATAAAGTTAAAACAAATAGATAACAATCATGCATGATTCACTCCATAACACATATATTTTGGTCACGCAGAAACTCTTGGTTAGAGAGAAAAACTGTGGTGGGGATGGCACCCACAACTTCACTACTACAATAATAAAGATTGCTCAGTTAGAGCTACATTTAGCTATTTTTAATAGCTTACCCTATTAGGAGTATCAAGATCTATTAGATCTACCTTACTAAAGGATTTCACAACACTATATAAATGTTGCACCTGGTTAGAGGATTTACAATTTATAGACTTGGTTAGAGTCTTTTACCCTGTTAAAGGTTTCTCTTTCAACTTCACAATTTTACAATAAAATCATTACAAATATCTACAACTTTACATCTGAAATGTTATAGCAGATTCTATGTGCTCAGAATAAGATTACCTAGCTTGTAGCATACCTTGGTAACCCATATTGTAACTCGGTAAACCCTTTTGTTTACTCTGTTCTTCGATTGTTCACTGATAACCTTCTCAGTGACCTCTATGTGTCTCTATAATAGTCTTCCTTCATGCATACACACACATACACTCATACACATTCATCCATGCTCATTTCTCTCTTCCCATGCTGTATAAATAGATCTCTTATAGCGGTGATCTAATTCATTGCTTTGATCTTACAAAAAGATTCCTTGAATGAATAACTAAACAAAATATTTCATTGGTTAGATTGACCTTCCAATCAAACATAATCTTCTAGTGCAATTTCCAATGTAAAAATGGTTAGATGTGCCTCGATCTTGTAACACATTTTCATGTGCATGTCCAGGTTCAATGTATCTGGTAAAACATTTCACTCGGTGAATATCAACTCGGTGAGTTAACTTTACTGCTCGGTAGCCATGAAACAATACTCGGTAAACAGCTCAGTGAATACTGCGTTCTGTGACTGCTTTCTTTTGTAACCGACTAGACTGTTCATACCGACTTCTCTGTGTGTACCGACTGCATGATTCAGTAATACTAACTGACTAGAATATATAGTATGACTTTGAATATAAAACTAATGGCAATTTGATAAGTAGTAACAGCTTGTACAATTTTCCCCACTGAAAGGGTCTCTTCATTTTCTCTAGTTAGCAGATAAAATTCCTCATCCTGGGATAACTCTTTATATCATAGTAGCAAAATCCATTTGGGGAAAAAATTGGCAAACCAAAAGTATAAGATTTTTTGAAAAAATCGGAAAAAAAAGGGAAAAAAATCAGATTTAAAAAAACATAACAAATTGTAGAAAAAGAGACAAAAACTATTTTTAAAAAAAACTTAAGGGCATTTCCGTAGCATAGAGATATGAAGAGCAACTAAAATAGAGTTTAACCCATGAATTGTACAAAATTAATTTTTGTTGTTTATATTCATATTGCCGATTCAATCTTTATGTCAGTAAGAGTTTCTCGTTTTTTATTGGATGTTCGTTTTTCCACACTTCTAGCATATTCATCAATATCAAGGGCCTTTAACACATGGGGATATTTTTTGACATGTTCAATTGCCATTTCTTGTGTTTCCTCATCCATATCATCTATATTTTGTCTTGCATCTTCATAGTATACATCCTCAGGCATTTTCTTGGCTAGCTCATATGACTCTAGATGAATTGTAGTATCATCCATTGGATCCATAACATGGTTCCCAGAAGCTGCTTTTCTAGAAAATTGGCAAAAAATCAGAAAAATATCAGATTTTTAAAAAATATAAAAAATTTTAGAAAAAGAGACAAACTATTTTTTTTTAAAACTTAAGGGAATTTCCATAGCATAGAGATTTAAAGAGAAACTAAAATAGAGTTTAACCCATGAATTGTAGAAATTTAACAATTTTTGCAGCTTTTATACGATTATTTAGGACTCTATGGGCAGTTGCTTGTACAATTTTCCCCACTGAAAGGGTCTCTTCATTTTCTCCATTTAGCAGATAGAATTCCTCATCCTGGGATGACTCTTTATATTATAGTAGTAAAAAAATTTAGGGAAAAAATCGGCAAACCAAAAGTATAAGATTTTTTGAAAAAATCGAGAAAAAATTGACAAAAAATCAGATTTTAAAAATCAAACAAAATATCAAAGTTTGGAATGCCTCACATTTTAAGAATGTCTTCCTTGAAAAGGCTAGAATCTAGGTTTTGATTGAAGGTTTGAACAATCAAGTGCTTCAATGTGGTATGTTTCCTTCAATATTTGGTGAGCTTAAGGAGCTGAAATCACAACTTGAAGAGGTTCTTGCTAGGGACGAGGTCTATTGGCGACATAAATCCAGAGAACTTTGGCTCTCTAATGGGGATAGGAACACAAAAAAAATTCATACCTCTACCAAGATAAAAAGACAAGGTCATAGGATTTCTTTTATTTATAAATATAAGGGGGATCTTCTTACAGAGGTAGAAGAGATCTTCAAAAGTTGTGGGGTTTTTTAAATCATTGCTATCTTCAGAAAAAGAGGATTTTGAGGATGACTTTATTTCCCATATTCCTCCTTTAGTTTTTGAGATGGATAATAAGATTCTCGTGTCTCTGTTTTCACTTGAGGAAGTCAATGTTGTTCTTTTTGCTATGGATCCGGATAAGGCTCTCGGGCCAGATGGATGTACTCCACTGTTTTTTCAGAAATGTTGGGAGTTTATTGGTATGGATGTTCTTTTGGCCCTGGAAAAAGCAAGAAGGAATAGAACAATTCTCAAAGAGTTAAATAATACTATGATTGCCATTATTCCTAAAATAGAGGTTACTAAGACTTTTGCAGATTTTCGTCCTATCTCCCTTTGTAATACTCTATACAATTTTTTTACCAAAGCAATTTCTATGAGATTGTCCAAACTTTTACCTAAAATAATTTCATCATAACAAGGAGGTTTTGTCCCTGGGAAGGAGACTGTTGAGGGAGCGATTGTGGCCCATGAGGTTTTGCACTCGATTTCCTCCCAAGTGATTCCAACTATGGTACTTAAGCTAGATATGATGAAAGTGTATGATAGAGTAGAATGGGGTGCATTAAAGAGTGTTTTAATCAAACTGGGTTTCTCTACTGCATGGGTTAAGTGGATTTATGCATGTGTTTCCTCTGCACGATTCTCTATCTTAATAAATGGTTCTCCTTGCAGTTTCTTCTCTTCTTCCAGGGGTTTAAGGCAAGGGGACCCCTTGTCTCCTTTTCTTTTCATCTTGCTGACTGAAGCATTTAGTTGGGTCATAAGGGTTGTTGCTTTAAATGGGTATTGGAGAGGGGTTAGTATTCCCAATGTGCCTCACCCTATCTCTCATTGTATTTTTGTGGATGACACTTTTCTCTTTGGTCATGCTTTGTTGGCAGAGGCTAAGGTAATTAAGAAAATTATTGATAATTATTCAACCTTTTCCGGTCAAAGAGTGAATGGGGATAAGTCTAAAATTTTCTTTTTGAATACCTCCCCCTTGGTTCAACAAAGGTTACAGATTTTTTGGGGCTTTCAAGTGGGGGCTATTGTATTTATCTCGGGGTTCCCTTTTTTGTGGGCCAGGGAAAATCAGGTTTTTGGGACAAAGTTGTATCTACAGTTTCTAAACGATTATGTCTTGGAACCATAAATGATTGAATTTGGTAGGGAAAATCCATCTCATTAAATCAGTATTCAATGTTGTTCCTATATATCTTATGTCGGTCCTAAAAAATCCTAGGGCAACAATTGTTGATCTCCAGTCCACCCTTAAAGCTTTTCTCTGGGATGGTAACAAAGATGGGAAAAAGAAGATTCCTCTCTTGGTATGGGAGAATGAGTGTCAACCTAAAGAACTTGGTGGGGCAGGGATTCGAAATCTTGAGCATCAGAATTTAGCTCTAGGGGCTAAGTTGGTTTGGAAGCTATATGACAAGTCAAATTCTCTATCGGCCAGAATTATGTTTGCAAATTATTTGAATAAGGGCCTAGGGAAAGTATTTTTACTATTTCAAATTTGCCCTTGGGCTCCTCTATTTGGAATTTTCTTTGTAAATGTAGGAGTGTCATTTTGCCTCACCTTTCTTGGGTGGTTCATAATGGCCAGAAAGTGAGATTCTGAGAGGAGATGTGGAATGGTTATAGCCCTATGAATGATATAAGGGATTGGTCACCTCTGAGACCTCTCCTTGTTTCTCTCTGGGGTGTGCATGTAGCTGATTATTTTAAAATTGTGTCAAATGTGCCCCTCAAGACTGCTAAATGGAAGTCTATTGATTTTTTGGATATTGACCAAGCTATTAAGAGGAAGTATGAGCTTTCTTTAAAAGACAGGTTGTACTTTTCTCAGATCTGGAGGATGAGATAATTTGGACTAAGAATTCCTCTGGGCAGTATATGGCTAAGGATGGGTATAATTCACTCAGGTCTGCTATTTCTGCCCCCTCTTGGCCATATAAACTATTTTGGCATGTTGCGTGTCTTCCCAAAGCTGGGACTTTTGCTTGGCTAGCTATACAAGATAGGGTTCTCATAGGGTTAAGGCTAGATAGATTGGGGATTACTGTGGCTTTTCCTTGTATCTTTTGTAACAATCACCTTGAGTCATCATCCCACCTTTTTTTGCATTGTGATTTTGCATCAAATTGTTGGTATTGGTTATTTGGTAAGCTGGGCATATCCTCGGTTATATGTAAAGACTTGAGTTCTCAGTTTATCTCTTGGCCTCTCCTTTTCTCTTCATCCTTTTTTGCATGCCTCTGGGTTATTTCCCCATCGATTGTTATTTGGAACATATGGTTAGAAAGAAATAGGAAACTTTTTTGGAAGGAGAGTTCTTCGTGGTTGCAAATCGTGGAGAGGATTGAGTGTTCTATGACTGAGGTAGCCTTGTCGTATATTTTTAAGAGTTTGGATAATCTTAATTCCTTCTCTAACTGGGATAGTAAAATATCTAAGTTTTGGAAGGGTTTTTCAGTAATTCCTTCTTAGGGTTGTGTCTCTCAGAAATATTCTACTGCAAACAAGAGAAGGGCGGTTGTTTGGAAACCCCCTCCTTCTGGCCTTTTTAAACTTAACTATGATGGTGCTTCGAGAGTAAATCCTGGTCCAGCTAGAACTGGCATGACACTTTTTGATCATGATGTTAATCTAATCCTCACACAAAGTCATGCTTTGGGTTTGAAAACTAACAATTATGCTGAGTTGCATGCATTATCCTTTGGCTTGGATATGGCTATTAGCCTGGGCATCAAGTGTTTAATCATTGAGGGGGATTCGATGGTTACTTTCCAATTTGTCAAAAAGAAAAAATCACATTGTTGGCATTTAAAATATGTTCTAGATCATATTTTAAAACAATTAGAGTTTGATTATTATCTGCTTTCTCATTGTCTTAGAGAAATCAATAAGGTGGTGGATTTTTTGGCCAATCTTGCTATTGATGTTAATGCTAATCATTTAAATGTTAATAAGGAGGAGTTTCCTTCTTTTTATAGTATGCTCAGATGAGTAATCTTTTCATTGGGGTGCATGCTTATTCATTCTCTGGGTGGGTACCTTATATCTCTTGCATAAGAGGAAGAGATTTGTTTTGGCACTTTTCCTTGTGTTTGAAGTATACATTGTACGGTAATCATTTATTTCATCTCATTTCTTGATTATCATTTCTTGGTGTGCATGGTGTCGTGATATGACATATCTATTGTGATCTATCTGAAGTTATCTGTCAAGGTACTTGTGTTGTGATCATGATTGGGTAAGCATCTTCTCTTTGCATCTGATGGGGTGTTTCAGGTAATGTTCTTCTACCGCCAATACCATGGAAGGTATTATGCTATTATTGTCTTAATTATGAAGATATCTCTTATGAGCTTTAAAACTGATGATTGCCTTCATTTGTAATCATAAATTGTGTTGGCACTTTTTTACTCACGTTTTTTTTTTTCTGAAGATGTCTTTAAAAGGCAACAACAATATTGTATTTTGTATAAGGTTTTTATTGTTTCTTTCTTGGGTGTACAAATGTCAAATGTTTCTGCTCTATTAAGATACAGGGTTATAGTAGCTTCTTGAGCCACGGTCTCAAATAAGGATATGGGAGATAATTCTGAGATGCTTGGTAAAGTTTTTAATTTGTTTTCTCCTCAGGTGGATTATGAGGTACATAGGTTGGTGGGAAGTCTCTAGTTGCAGGAGTCATTTTACTATGGGGGCTTTCTTCCTCGTTCTGACCTACTGGGTAATGGGTGGTGTGGGGAGTTACTATTTGAAATGAGAATGGGTTTAATCTATGATAGAATGGGAGATACTTTAAAATCATTTGAAAGCTTGCTAGATTGGGTTTCACCTCAAATTGTGGATAAGGCTTTGGATTTGTTTATGGCTTTACATTCGCTGCTCTCACTTTGTTTTTTGGTTTTAGCACCTCCAAGATTGGAATTCCCCTTACAGATTGTCCCTCCTTTGAGAGAGGACAGGGAACCTCCAGATGAGAGCTCAAGCTCTTGGTTTTTGACTTGATTATATAATGCAGGTATTTTTTGGTTTCATCTCTCTTTTTGATGCAGATTACATCTCATGAACTGTTCAAATTTTTTGGGATCTTGAGAAGATTTGGTGCAGCCTAGTTATTTGTTATGAGGTTGCTCATCTGCAGTTTCAAATTCTGTAGTATCTTTCCCTATGGGGTTGTTTGTATATCTCCAATTTCTAGAAGGAATCCAGACACATGATATGTACATCTCTAAAGCTATGTAATGGGTGGGTTTAGACTGATCTTGTATATGGGGTATTCAAGTTATTTTAGTTTCTTCTTTTTAGGGCCGCGACCAGACATTTTCTTGTGGGTTCTTTCTTGCCAGTATGCCATTTGAACCCATTGTAAAACAAAAATTGATTATATTAATAAAAATTAGTTTAGTGGCATGTCCACTTTTATTGAAAAAAAAAATGTAGAAAAAGAGACAAAAACTATTTTTAAAAAACCTCAAGGGCATTTCCATAGAATAGAGATATAAAGAGCAACTAAAAAAGAGTTTAACCCATGAATTGTAGAAAATTAATTTTTGTTGTGTATATTCATATTGTCGATTCAATCTTTATGTCAGCAAGAGTTTCCTGGTTTTTATTGGATGTTCGTTGTTCCACACTTCTAGCATATTCATCAATATCAAAGGCTATAAACACATGGGGATATTTTTTGACATGCTCAATTGCCATTTCTTGTGTTTCCTCATCCATATCATCTATATGATGTCTTGCATCATCACAGTATACATCCTCAACAATTTTCTTGGCTAGTTCATATGACTCTGGATGAATTTTAGTATCATCTAATGGATCCATAACATGGTTCTAGGAAGCTTCTTTCCCAGAAACAAATCGGTACAAAATCGAAAAAAAAACAGATTATAAAAACATAAAAATTGTAGAAAAAGAGACAAAAACTATTTTTTTAAAAAAATTAAGGGAATTTCTATAGCATAGAGATATAAAGAGCAACTAAAATAGAGTTTAACCAATGAATTGTAGAAAATTAATGATTTTTGTAGCTTTTATACAATTATTTAGGACTCTACAGGTAGTTGCTTGTACAATTTTCCCCACCGAAAGGGTCTCTTCATTTTCTCTAGTTAGCAAATAAAATTCCTCATCCTGGGATGGCTCTTTATATCATAGTAGCAAAAATCGTTTGGGGAAAAAATCGGCAAACCAAAAGTATAATATTTTTTGAAAAAATCAAGAAAATGTCAGAAAAAAATCAGATTTAAAAAAACATAACAAATTGTAGAAAAAGAGACAACAACTATTTTTTTTTTTAAACTTAAGGGCATTTCCATAGCATAGAGATATGAAGAGCAACAAAAATAGAGTTTAACCCATGAATTGTAGAAAATTATTTTTTGTTGTTTATATTCATATTGTCGATTCAATCTTTATGTAAGCAAGAGTTTCCCACTTTTTATTGGATGTTCGTTGTTTCACACTTCTAGCATATTCATCAATATCAAGGGCCTTTAACACATGGGGATATTTTTTGACATGTTCAACTGCCATTCTTGTGTTTCCTCATCCATATCATCTATATCTTGTCTTGCATCTTCACAGTATACATCCTCAGCCATTTTCTTGGCTAGTTCATATAACTCTGGATGAATTGTAGTATCATCCAATGAATCCATAACATGGTTCCAAGAAGCTGCTTGCCCGGAAAAAAATTGGTAAAAAATAGGAAAATATTAATTTAAATAAAACATAAAAAATTGTAGAAAAAGAGACAAAAACTATTTTTTTTTAAAAACTTGAAGGGAATTTCCATAGCATAGAGATATAAAGAGCAAGTAAAATAGAGTTTAACCCATGAATTGTAGAAAATTAACAATTTTGCAGCTTTTATACAATTATTTAAGACTCTACAGGCAGTTGCTTGTACAATTTTTTCCACTGAAAGGGTCTCTTCATTTTCTCCATTTAGGAGATAAAATTCCTCATCCTGGGATGGCTCTTTATATCATAGTAGCAAAAATTGTTTGGGGAAAAAATCGACAAACCAAAAGTAAAAGATTTTTTGAAAAAATCGGGAAAAAATCGGCAAAAAATCAGATTTTTAAAAAACATAACAAATTGTAGAAAAAGAGAAACTATTTTTTTTTAAAACTTAAGGGCATTTCCATAGCATAGAGATATAAAGAGCAACTAAAATAGAGTTTAACCCATGAATTGTAGAAAATTAATATATGTTGTTTATATTCATATTGTCGATTCAATCTTTATGTCATCAAGAGTTTCCTGCTTTTTAGTGGATGTCCGTTGTTCCACACTTCTAGCATATTCATCAATATCAAGGGCCTTTAACACATGGGGATATTTTTTGACATGTTCAATTGCCATTTCTTATGTTTCCTCATCCATATCATCTATATCCTATCTTGCATCTTCACAGTATATATCCTCAACCATTTTCTTGGCTAGTTCATATGACTCTAGATGAATTTTAGTATTATCTAATGGATCCACAACATGGTTCCAGGAAGCAACTTGCTCGAAAAAAATAGGCAAAAAATCAGATTTTAAAAAAAAACATAAAAAATTATAGAAAAAGAGACAAAGTATTTTTTTTTAAGCTTAATGGCATTTCCATAGCATAGAGATATAAAGAGCAACTAAAATAGAGTTTAACCCATGAATTGTTAAAATTTTTGCAGCTTTTATACGATTATTTAGGACTCTACAAGCAGTTGCTTGTACAATTTTCCCCACTGAAAGGCTCTCTTCATTTTTCTCCAGTTAGCAGATAAAATTCCTCATCCTGGGAAGACTCTTTATATCATAGTATCAAAAATCATTTGGGGAAATATTGACAAACCAAAAGTATAATATTTTTTGAAAAAATCACGAAAAAATTGGAAAAAAATAAAATTTTAAAAAACCATAACAACTTGTAGAAAAAGAGACAAAAACTATTTTTAAAAAAAACTTAAGGGCATTTCCATAGCATAGAGATATCAAGAGCAACTAAAATAGAGTTTAATCCATGAATTGTAGAAAATTATTTTTGTTGTTTATATTCATATTATCGATTCAATATTTATGTCAGCAAGAGTTTCCCGCTTTTTATTGGATGTATGTTCTTCCACACTTCTAGCATATTCATCAATATCAAAGGCCTTTAACATATGGGGATATTTTTTGACATGTTCAACTGCCATTTCTTGTGTTTCCTCATCCATATAATCTATATCCTGTCTTGCATCTTCACAGTATACATCCTCAGCCATTTTCTTGGCTAGTTCATATGACTCTGGATGAATTGTAGTATCATCCAATGGATCTATAACATGGTTCCCCGAAGCTACTTGCCCGGAAAAAAATTGGCAAAAAATCAAAAAAATATCAGATTAAAAAAAACATAAACAATTGTTGAAAAAGAGACAAAAACTATTTTTTTTAAAAACTTAAGGGCATTTCCATAGCATAGAGATATAAAGAGCAACTAAAATAGAGTTTAACCCATGAATTGTAGAAAATTAATAATTTTTGCAGCTTTTATACGATTATTTAGGACTCTACGGGCAATTGCTTGTACAATTTTCCCCACTGAAAGGATCTCTTCATTTTCTCCAGTTAGCAGATAAAATCCCTCATCCTAGGATGACTCTTTATATCATAGTAGCAAAAAATCATTTGGGCCAAAAAATCGGCAAACCAAAAGTATAAGATTTTTTGAAAAAAATGGAAAAAAATCAGATTTTAAAAAAAAAAAACCAATTGTAGAAAAAGAGACAAAAACTATTTTTTTGAAAAAAACTTAAGGGCATTTCCATAGCATAGAGATATAAAGAGCAAATAAAATAGAGTTTAACCCATGAATTGTAGAAAATTAATTTTTGTTGTTTATATTCATATTACCGATTCAATCTTTATTTTAGCAAGAGTTTCTTGCTTTTTATTGGATGTCCATTGTTCCACACTTCTAGCATATTCATCAATATCAAGGGCCTTTAACACATGGGGATATTTTTTGACACGTTCAACTACCATTTCTTGTGTTTCCTCATCCATATCATCTATATCTTGTCCTGCATCTTCACAATATACATCCTCAATCATTTTCTTGGCTAGTTCATATGACACAAGGTGAAATGAGTCCTAATGGATATTGGTTCTATCATGCAGAATCGTTTTGAGTTGGAGGCTTGAAATATGAATAATGTATCTCATTTTATTTGTTAGTTGCGTATTTTGTTATGGGTTAATATGAATCTGGGTATTGTATAGAACTTTAAAAGAAAGTAGAATCTAATCAAACACTATATTTTATTTGATGTTATCAAGAATTTTGACTAGTTTTCTTCATAATGTGTATGTTGTATAGTTTACCTTAATATTGTCTTTATTGTATCGTGTAGCAGTTTTGGAAGAATTATCATAACATTTATTTGAACTGTTGGATCTTTCTATAAATTGGAGGATGTCTTTAACAATGATATCAAGAGACTGACCGAAGTGATTGGCTTCATTATAAGGTAAGGGTAGCCTTTGTCATGTTTGTCTTCCTCAAAGTATGGTTGGTGTCTATTAAGTTGTTGTCTTGTAAGGGTGTTTTGAAGATTGAGAAGAGAATTTTGATGGGTATTAATCCCATTGTAGTCAAGTATGCCTGATTGGAATTGAATGTTTCCAAGGTTTATGTGAATTAGAGGGCAAATGACTCCTGAGATTGTCACCTCAATTAAATAATTAGTAAAAGCTTTGAATTGGTTGCTTGTAAATGAATTCTTTAAATAAAAGGTTACTTTATTATAAGTATTATTTCTTAATTGAGATTACTCTGAAAACACCTGATTAAATTTTCTTCAAACAATAGTAGACCAGTGCCTTCACCCCTGACATAATGTTGCAGTTAGTCTTACTGAATTTAACTTTTCTCTGAAAGACCGATAAGACAGAATGAAGCTTGACATTCAATCCTTCAAACCGATAATCAAATTGAAACTTAACCCAAACTATAATAACATAGGATAGCACATTGAAACAATCTAAATAGATAGATTTATCATAGGGAACTAATCAAACAATCAAAAAGATAAATACCATCAGAGATGAAAAACACTTGATCTTTGTATTGAAATAAACATAAGATAATCAACTGATTACATATAGCACAATGTCTTTTCAACAATTTAGCATTTCCAGAAAATAAACCAAGATCATCATGTCAAAGGCATCTATATGAATTGTAATCAAAATATAATATGCAGTTAGTCTTATTGAATTTAACTTTACTTTGAAAAACCAATAAGACAATTTGAAGCTTGCCAACCAATCCTTAAAACTGAAATTCAAACTGAAAATTAATCTCAAACACAATAACATAAGATATCACATTGAAGCAATCTAATTGAATAGATTTATCACGGGGAACTAATCAATCAATTGAAAAAGTAGATACCATCAAAGATGAAGAACACTTGATCTTTATATTGAAAATAGATAATAAAACCAGTTGATTTCAATAAATATTGTCATCCACCAACTTGATACTGTCTTTCTTAAAAAAAAACTACATAAGTACCACATACAAGATTGTCTTGACAGAGTAAAAAATATAGAAGAGGATTCGGTTCCACAATGAAAGGGTGTTACCCTTTCATTTGGAATTAAACTTAACTAAGACTAACTAAAGACTAACTACCTAATAACTGACATTTCCTTGAGATCTTTTTTAAAATCAAGTCTGATCTCCTAGCATCTTGCCACATTTATGAATGTGCTCCAGGTATTTTGTATACTTGTATGTATCTACATCATGAATTATGTCCCTGACGATGATCTCTAGTGTGACAAAATTTTCCATCTGTTCTATAGTCTCTTTTAATTCAATTCCATCAGTCCAGGCAATATCAAGGGCGACATTGAGAAGAATCTGGCATTCTGAGATCCATTTATCCTTATCTTTAATCTCACCTTTTTTATCAACCAATACTTGGAAACCATGCTGAGTTATGTGCTTGCACTCATCATACTTAATCTGTAATTGTTCATCAAATTTATTGTGTCTTGCCAACAACTTCTTTATCTTTTCAATCTCCTCGGTTTTTTCTTTGGCTATTGTTCTATCATGCAATCTAGTCCCCAATCTGTTTTGAATCCTGTTGTGTGAGACTGCATTATCCATGTTCTTCTAAAAAATTGTCCAGAACTCTTCCAGAAAGCCTTGCAAAGTCTCAAATCTTTTGGTTAACAATACAAAGGCAGTATATGTCCTCACACTTTGCATCTGTTTAAGCATCTTCTTGTTTTCTTGTTGTAATTCCTCACATTTTTTCTTCCACTATGAGTTATCAAGAGAAAGAACCATTGGCACTGGTTGCCCACTTCTTCTTAGCATTTCTTCATACAATCCTTTATATTGGTTTTTTTCTCTTATTGTCCTGACCATTTGTGCCTTGTTAAACTTTGAGATATCTACTTCAATATCTGCAGAAACGATGGGATCAATCTCCCCAACTTGAAGCTTCATCATATGGCCAAAGGCCATATAAACATCAGTAATATTAGGTCTTTTATTATGAGGATATAAAGACCATAACAATAAGGCTTCCTCATCTTGATCGAACCTTGACCCAATGAACACATCATTTACACCCTGTACATCTAATTTAAACTCCTTATTCTTTGAATGTAATAAACTATCAAAAATAAACAAAACACTAAGATCCCATCTAGGAAATAAGATCACTCCAGCCTCTGTAAGTAGCTGTTTCCCCTTTTGAGGAGTCATTGTGGCCAATTCAACATCTATTTGTTCTTTTAACTTCCTCAATAGTTCAACTTCATTTTCTGGTGTAATGTTGGGAATAGAATCCTTCAACTTATTTCCTTTGAAATTGTACAAAAATGATTTAAATTATTTTGATTGTATAAAGACATCATCTGCAACAAAGGCAAAATACTCCTCCAACCTAGACTCAGCATGAACCTCCAATTTTGTCACAATTTGCTCTTGCACATTGGGCTCTTTTTCCCTTTCAGGTACTTGATACCTAGAGATGGATGCATGTTCATCTGATTCACTTTTCGCTTCCTCCTCCTCAGTTTCCATTTCCTACAATCTTTGTCTCTTTTCTGCCAATTCTCTATTCATTCTACCAATTACCTCTTGGGCTTCTGCATCTTCCATATTCCTCAACATATCTTCAGCCTCCAGACTTGAGTGCAGATAATCTCCCAAGTTTTTATTTTTCTTGCAAGAATGAATATAACCTTGAAGATCATAATTCTTCCTGTCATAGTGCTCAAATAAGTTGTAGTCTTCCATCAATTTTCTATCAAATATATCTTAAGCTTTAGTAGACACTATTGTAAAATCACCAAAACTTAGTGTTCCAGGCAGGAAGGCTTGTTTGCGCAGATCTGCAAAAATGTTTAGCATTTGACACACTCAACTGCCTTACAATATCTCAGTAGGCTATTCTATCTAGAACTAATTTAGGCAACATTTAAGGGCTTCCCTCAAATCCATATATTCTGAAACATGTGAAATCTTTGTTTATAAACCAGTCTCCCCAGTTATCATCAACAATTCGCCTTTGTATCTATCTTCCAATTGGTCCCTTCTAGGTAGGTGTTGCTTCGACCTTCTGGACTTCGGCCCAGGTGCTTGCATTTTTTGAGTCATGTCTTGATTCAGTCTTCTAACAGGAGGCACATCCTCTATCTTAGTCTTCTTTGCCTTAGATTCTGATCTCTTTGTTGCCCTTTTCTTTCTAGTTGAACTTGAACTGTCCATCTCTGTAATCACAATTATTCACTCTGGTTTTCAGAAACTCAATGTATTCTCTCTGTGAATTATCTTTTGCTTGTGTGACACTCAAATTAGGCAATTTTAGTTTATATGCCCAATGCATCTACATACCAATTTGCATTGATGAGTTTCTCATAAAATTGCCTCGTGTGAACAATAGATGTACCTACTGTGGCAAGCATTAAATAAGAAATCACTGTTTTGGTTTTGAATTCAGATATGGCAACGGCTTGATGACATGTGTCTCTCTGATGTATACTTCCTTTTGGTGCCACCTGCATAACCCTTCTTTTATTTTGGTACTTTACTCTCCTTTATCGGGATATCCTTAGCTGATAACTTATCTTCTGCTGTATCGGTGTAAGTCAACCTGGTACTCCCATCGGGCATTGGGTTATATCATTAGATGTCATAGCGATGAGAATTGTTTCCCCGATGACTTTCTCCTTTGGCGCAACTCTTCCTGTTGTAGTCGGTTCCATCGTCATAGGTCTTCCCGATGACATCCTCATTCCACTTAATCAACCAACTCTTCCATTGGGTATAGGGATAGATTGGAATGAATTACAATGATAGGAAAATATTTCCCGATGAAGTATGTTCCATCAGTACATGCTTTACCAATGTCTTTTTCGGGCATCAAGGTAACTCAAAATAACATATCCTGATCCCTTTAGTTATGTTGATGACCTTCTTTTCATTATAACCTTTGCCGATGGATTTTCTTCGTTGCCTTTATCGGTATATGATACCCTCATGGAATGTTGGTCTTTTTTGTTCAAGTGTTCTTATCAGGATAACTTAACCCGATAATGCAATTTTCAATTATTTGCAACTTTTACTTCTTCTTAGGAATATGAATATTAATAATCTGCTTAATGGATTCAATATAAATTGAACAAAACCTCTAACATACATAGGAACTCTACTTTTTCTCATTATGTTCCCTGAGATCCTTTTTAAATACACATTTTGGCAAGACTTGTCAAAGTGAAAGCTCATCCATGTCAACCATCACATAAAACCCAGCAGTAACTATTTTTATGATAGAAAGTGTTCAATGTATAAAATCAAAAGGAAAAATATAAGAGAATAGCATTTTTAAGAGCGTAATTAATTTGAAAAATTATGTGTTAACAGATCTTATCAGAGTGCTTTGACATTGTTGTAATATAGTTGTTGCTCTTGTGATCTATCAATGATTGTTGTTCATGATGTTACTGTGTTGAATTTTCAATGGTTTTGCAATTTTTCTATGTTTAAGTATTTCAATTTGGTATATTATACTGAAACATCATTTCATAACTAACATTTCAAGTTCTTTATAACTAGTTCTAAGAAGACTTCCGTACTTGCGATATCATTTTTCTTAGTTTGTGAAGGTTATAGACCAAAGTTTTCATAGACTGAAGTTTTGTAATCTAAGTATGGAATGTGAGTCTATGAAAAGACTCAGTAAGGGCCCTTTCTATCCCTTGATACTTCTCTAAATTTCTAATCCTCCAAATGTACGAAATAATTTCTCATGAAAGCAAATTCCAGAACTGATTAGTGTTTTTTTTAAGTCCTTTAATAAAACCAGATACAACATCAAGTATGCTAATATGCCAAGGAATAATAAACCCAAACAACTTCCAAACCTCCTTAGCTACAGAGCAGTCAAAGAAAATATGTCTAACTGACTCTTTAACCTTGCAAATGTTACACAAATCATCATTAGAATTTTTATATTTGATAGGTAACTTATCAAGTAGAAGCAACCATTTAAAAGCTTTCTTTTTAGGAGCAACAAGAGAGTTCCAAATATTCTTAAAAAACTTGCCCCATTGAGCAGGGGATGAATTAGAATACCAAACAATATTAACATGATTAATGCTCCTAACAAAAGAGGTAGAATTAAGCTTCATCTTGATTCTACAAAGGATGACATCTACATACTTAAAGAAATAAAGTTATCAAAGGAAATGTATCTCAAAACAGTGGCTATATGGACACAATTTGGATCTGCACATATGCAAGGTGTTGGGGCCTCGGGAGGATTGCTCACATTATGGAACCCTAAAAGAGTTCAAGTCAAACTACTAGATCAAGATCATAATTGACAAATGTTGAAAGTATTATGTTATGATATGACCTTTATGCTATTTAATGTGTATGGTCCTAACCCTTCTCAGGAAAAGAAAGATTTATGGGATAAATTGACTCAATTGCTCCAACAAGAAGAAGATCAGAATTTTCTCATAGGCGGAGACTTTAATGCAATTTTAAATCATACGGAGAAACAAGGAGGAATCTGCCCACCTCCACGAACTATGTAGGATTTTCTAACTATCACCACAAATAACAACTTATTAGATGTGATTCCCAATAATGGTCTCTTCACTTGGACTAACAGGAGATCAGGTTTTCTTCAGATTGCAGAGAGACTTTATAGGTTTTTTATACCTTTGGAGTGGCGACTCAAACAATTCAGTTATTGCTCCGAAATTCTTCCTATATCAGAATCGGACCATTTTCCTATTCATATTGCACTTGAATGGCAAAATCAAAACCAGATGCCTTGTTTTGGTTCTTCTTTTAAATTTGAACGTATGTGGTTTAGACATCCACACTTTCAGGCATTATTAAGGCAATGGTGGGTATCTTCCCCTATATGCAGAGGAACAAAGATGTACCAATTCTTTAAGAAACTTCATTTTATTAAGGTTAAGGCAAAAGAATGGAATGGAAAGGTCTTGAAGAATGTATTTGAACAAAAAAAAATCATTGAACAGCAGTTGGAAGAAGTTAATGAAAATATAATCTCCAAGGGATTGGATCATCTTTTGTACTCTACACAGAAGGGTCTTCAAAGTGAGTGGGAAGAGGTTTGTAAGAGAGAAGAAGAATATTGGAGACAAAAGTCTAGAGATCTTTGGCTGAAGTAGGGAGACAAGAATACAAAAAAAATTCATGCATCCACAAAACAAAGAAAAGCATCAAATGCTATATTCTCAATCAAGCATGTGACACAGGGGTATTGATTGAAAATTTGGCAGATATTCAAGATGAAGGAGTTAGTTTTTTTGAAGAATCTTGTAGCCCCTATACCTTCTGATTTAGATTCTTCTTGGAATGATAAAGTTGAGCAGTTACTATAGTCTATTCCTCCTCTAATTACTGACTTAAATAATAGAGCTTTATTGGTCCCTTTCACCTTAGGGGAAGTCCACAAAGTGGTATTCTCCCTTTCCCCGGATAAAGCTCCAGGTCTGGATGGATTCACTTCTCTCTTCTTCCAAAAGTGTTGGGATGTGATAGGGATAGACCTTTTGGTGGTAATGGAAGACTCGAGGAAAAGGGGTGCAATGTTAAAAAGTTTCAATGCAACAAATATTGCTCTTATTCTGAAAACAACCTCTCCATCAACATTTGCAGAGTTCAGACCTATTTCACTTTGAAACACAATCTATAAGATAGTAATTAAGGCAATTTACCTCAGATTGCATCATCTCATACCTAATATCATCTCGCAAGAACAAGGGGGCTTTGTTCCAGGAAGGGAGACTATGGAAGGGGATTTAGTAGCACATGAGGTTTTACATTCTATCAATGAAAATCAACAAGCAAATTTTGTTGTCAAACTTGACATGATGAAAGCTTATGACAGGGTTAAGTGGGAGTTTCTCTTTAAGGTATTAGCTAAATTTGGATTCTCAGACAAATGGTGCAAATGGATCAAATCATGTGTCTCAGGTGCATACTTTTTGGTTCTAGTAAATGGACATCCCTCGAGGTTTTTTCAGGGTACACAGGGAGTAAGACTAGGTAACCCTTTATCACCCTTCCTTTTTATTCTTATGGCAAATGCCTTTAGCAGAAGCATTAATCTTGAGTCATCAAAAGGGCTTTGGCATGGAGCTAGTCTTCCAAGTACTTCAATTGCAGTTACTCACTCTCTTTTTGCTGATGACACATTGTTATTTGGTAAGTCTTCTCTAAAAGAAGCTACACATATTAAGAAAACTCTGGAACTCTATTCATCAACTTTGGGTCAGAAAATTAGTGTTGCTAAGTCTAAGCTTTTCATTTTCAATACAAATCCAATTTTGTGACTAAAAATATCCAAGATTTTGAACTTCCCAATGGATCAATTGCCATCTTCTTACCTTGGTATTTTATTCTTTATGGGGAAAAACAAATCTTCTTATTGGTCTGCTGTTATTGGAAGAATCAAGGTATGAATCTCAGCATGGGAAGTAAGGTGGCTACATTATCTGGTGGAATTCTTCTTATAAAGACAATGTTAACAGCAATACCAAACTACTACATGTATGTTCTCAAAGCATCTTCATCTGTCATTCAACAATTAGATAAACTTGTAAGAGATTTTCTATGGAATAGTAATATGACAAATGAAAGGAAAATCCCCTTAGTCTCTCTGGAAAATATGTCATTACAAAAGTCTCGAGGAGTAGGTCTTCATAACTTAAAACATCACAACAAGGCTTTTGGAGAAAAACTGATTTGGAAATTACATACTAATCCTGCTTCAAAATGGTGTCAGATCATGCAAGCCAAATATTTGGACAACAACCAACCATCCAGAGTTTTGAAAATTTTGGATCCTCCAAAAGTGTCAGCTATATGGAGTTTTATGAATGATTCAAGAAGTCTAGTAACTAAGTATATTACATGGGAAGTCGATAATGGTTTCAGTGTTAACTTTTGGACAGACTCATGGTGTGGGCATCCTCCAATTGCTCAAATGGATAATATGGAAGATATTATGAATATAACTATAGCTCACTGGGGTATAAAATTGAGTGACTATGTGTCAGCTGTAGAAATATTTTTCAAGTAAAACAATATGGAAAGACCTGGCTCTTCTTCCTATATCCAATCAGCAATCCTCTTCCTTGGCAGATATCTTCTTGAATAGAACAATTTTCATGTCTAATAGGGAAGATGTGATAATATGGGCAGCTTCTAAATCAAGGTAATATTCAATTAAAGGAGGCTACAAAGCCACACAATAGGGATGTAGCAGTAAGGTGAGTAGTCGGGCATACTCATTTTCTTGGAATGATATTGTTTTGCCAAAAGCAGGTTGTTTTGTATCCTAATAGCCGATAGACTAGTAAAATTGGGCATCTCAGAAGTTTTCAATTGTGTGCTTTGTGGCTTAGAAGAAGAATCAGTGGATCACTTATTTTTACACTGCACTTTTACCTCTCAATGTTGGTTCTTCATCATGAATAAACTCCAAGTTCTTATGCCCTTCCTGAAATCACTTTGGGATATGTTTAACTCTTGGCCTCTTCTATTTTCATCTTCAACTTTCTCAAGCACTTGGAAATGTGCCCCTTCTCTCACCATTTGGGCCATGTAGTGGGAGAGAAATAAAAGAATTTTCAGAAAATAATCCTCCTCCCTGGATTGAGTTCTTGCCAAGTTGGAAAATTCGATTGCAGAAATCATAAATTCTTCTCTCTCTAATTCCAAGGACAATCATTCATTTACCAAGTGGGATAAGGTAATTGCAAAATCATGGATACCAATTGGGATTCCTCTGAATTGGTCATCATCTCATGTTAAAGATCAGTCTTCCATAAAATGGTTACCCCCTGCACCTAATTTCTTTAAGATAAACTTCAATGGCTCTTCCCGTGGAAATCCAGGGAAGTCAGGAATAGGAGTTTGCATTCGATATCATCATGGGAAAATGTGTGCTTTCCAAGCATCTCCCATCTCCTTGGGTGCCAACAATTTGGCAGAGGCAAATGCTTTACTAGCCAGCCAAGTGTTAGCAAGGAAATGCAGTCTTTCCAACATACATTTAGAAGGGGATTCATCAGTTATCATCAATGCAATTACATCAAAAATGTCTAAGACATGGCACTTATCGTATGTTTTAAAGCGTATCTAGGATTTACTTGAGTCATTTTCATATTACATTGTTAGCCATTAAGGGAAGGCAATTCCGTAGCTGACAAATTAGCAAACATGGGTTGTGATGGCATTTTAGTTGAGTCTGTTAACTCTCCCATCAAACTGTCTTCATACCCCAAATTGCTTGAATTAGTACAAAAGGAAATTATAGCACTTTAATGCCAAATTATACCTCAATGAGTACTCACATGTATGCACTTAAATTGAAGCCTGCGGATTGTATGAATGATAGGACACTCGCATTTATGCACTTAAAATGAATCCTGTAGATTGTATGAATGATAGGACAGTGTGAGTACTCCGAGAGGTTGATGATGTCAGCTCACATAGGGAAAGGAGATTTTTGGCTTCTCACACAATCCCTCGGCCATGCTAATGTCAAATGTTAATGAAAGAAATTTTGAGTGTGGTTTTTAATAGTCCGACTAATTATTGCAACACAAAGATTGCCTTAATGCAATCCTTTCGGAAACTATTTTTACGTGGCAAGCTATTTTTTGTTTATAAAAGGAAACTTGACTGCATTAGTTCACAATTATCAGCCGAAGTGTTTGAAAGTTTTAGCAATTCAGTGAGTGGCAAAATGGAGAATTTTTCTTGCAAAGGTTGCAGGCAATTGCACTGAGAGTACATGCCATGGAACGACCGAGTGGTAGTGCATATTGAAGAGCCCTCTGCGGCATTCCATGGCCACATTGATGATGGGGACCTCGACCAACTATTTCATCTGCAAAACCCGCGACTAAGGAGAACAGTTAAAGACTTCATTGGTGAGGAGATATTGTCCCCTCAAAACAAAAGAATTTTATTTCCCTATCAAATTCTTAGTTCTTTTCTATCCAATGCTTTTGATCTTTTGCAATCGATTCCTCTGCTCGAAATAGTGTTTTTTAAGTTAGTAAGGCTGGATGTGCTTAAATCTGCCAAGTTCTATGAAGCTTTGGCCAACTATAATCTGTGGCAGAGCTCATCTCTCCTAGGGGATCTGTTTCCACAGTATTTCATCCAAACTAGTCATGCATACATGGTGCTCTATGATTGAATAAAGCATGCTCTCGAAAGGCAAAATTTTCGCCATGTGAAGAATGGCCTGCAACAACCTGGTAGACAATTCGATGAGCACATTGTACATAGAGTCGGGATTAAAGTCAGGGCTCTTATGGTGATTTTGGAGCTAGAAAACATCAACTCTAGACCACCAATATTGCAACCAGAGGAAAGGGGATGGACTCCAAAAAGGGTGCCAGACCTTAATGCACCTTTGCATGACGTGGCCTGGGGTTGGACAAATAGGTTTTCATAGTCCGAAGTGGAAGAGGAGTGGGAGAATATTGCATCGAATTCAAGGAGGGAATCAAGGTCTCAATAGCCCATGAAGATAAATGTATGGGAGTTTATTCATCGCCCACAAGAGGAAGCAAAGCTGGTGCAATGGGAGGATGACACTTCAGACCTCAATACCCTCAAAAATCAAACTAGTGCAGGAGCACCCAGACAAGATTGGCCACCATGAGGCCATAATGAAGATTTATGAGATATTAATTCTATAAGGTTAAAATGACCATTTGATATTTTAAACATGGATAATAATTCCATTTGGAGTCATCAAACTCATGTAATGAGTCATTTTGCAATAAGTTGTCAAAATTGCCATGTTGGGCAAATAATGTCAAAATGAGTAATGTAATGGGGTCCAATGGGTAGAATAAGATTTTAATGAGAATTTTAAGTTTCATAAGGTATTGTGTGACCATATTAATGTAATAGAGTTTATTAGAAAGTGTCAAGATGCAAAAAGATTAAAACCTTGTCAATTGACAACTAAAAGTGTCAATTTGACAATAAATTAAAGTTGTAAACACCCAAAAGTGGTTGTATGGGTGGTTAAGAGTTGGTTGTAAGTCTCCATGAAGGGAAGATATTTAAATATGTTTGTTATGATCCAAAATTAAGGGGTAGTGGGTCTAATTTGCTTGGCATTGTAAGGATTTGGTGTTTGGCAATAAAAATGCAAGGTTTTCCTTGCAATTTTTGTCTGAAACTCTTCTTCTTTGCTTCATTTTTTATTGGAAATGGATTTGGAAATGTAGAGGAGTGTTTTTACTATCATTTGATACTATTATTGAAGTTTTTACATTCAAATCTGATATACTTCTATTGGTTGTTCTAAAATCTGTTGTAGGTGATTGTTTTGGGGAAGTTTTGAGAGTCACAATGCAAATGTGACCCATTCCACTTTATGTGGTTGCTATTTCTTGTGGAATGGGTCTGGAATATTGTAATATATGCATCTCCAACCTTACATGTGCAGGGAATAATGTGGAGATGAAGTGTTGATACCCTAGGGTAAGAGATTGAGTGAAGAAAAGCATGAAAATGGAGGCATGAGTATAGCAGCAGAAGATCTACCTTAAGGAGGTAGTGTTTTTATGTGAAAAAGTTTTAGGGGATGGTAAATTCATGGTAAATACCAAGTTTCAAGATCTGGAAATGAGTTTTAGGGTTTGAACAAGGAGGCCCCAGTTTTTTAGGCCTAAAAAGGGGGGTTTAGTATTAACCTATCAAATGATTGTGTATTGTCTTGAAACCTAGAAAATATATGGTTTTGGAACATTTTTCAATACTATTTTTTGGATTTGTGGCCGTACCATTTGTTGGTACTTGCTTTGGAAAAGAGGGCTAATTGGGCCTAGTTGGTGTGTAGCAGGGTGTTGGTCTGAGTATTTTGTCCAAAAGACCCATAGTTGATTTTCACGCATGTCATGTAACTTCCAAAAGGGTATCCAGATATATAATTATTTTCTCAAGCATTTTGGGATTATTTTGAGTAAAGGTTGTATTACCCGCTGAACAGGGCTACTAGGGAATTGGCCTATTTAGGGACCCGGGTAAGGGTTTGTGAGATAACCAGTTGATAGGGTGAGTGAAGCCTATTGGGTAAAGTGTAATAGGGTATGTAGAGACCCTAGGAAGTGTTGGAACAAGTTGGTGAGGTTGAGAGTTCTATTTGGGCATCTTGGTGAAGCCTAGTGAAGGAAGGTGAAACAAGAAGAGTTGAGTTTTGAAGAAGAAAGAATGATGAGTTGTAATGTGATTGTGGAAGGGTCCATGATGCTCTGCATCACAAACCCTGGATAATTCCACCATGGAAGAGTAAAAAGATAGTTTTTGTTTTTTGTTTTTTGGTACCAAGACTATTTCCTTGATTCGATGTAAAAGGGAATTCGATGTCAGCTGATATGGCATGCTAATTTTGGCTGCCTTTTTGATATTTTTGATATTTTGATATATTATATCAAATTATACATAGCAACTATAGGCTTCCCAGAAAAATATATATTTTGATGAAGCTTATTTTGTAAAATTGGGTGACTAGACCCTTTATAGCATAGGTTTGATTTTTTGCATTTGTATTCGAGCTAGGATTCAGAGTTTTCTTCCTAGTTCTTTCTCTGATGAGCTCTCGAACTAGGTTTTATAAATATTAATATATTAAGTGCTTGCCACTTTTTGTTTAAAAAAACAAACATGATTAACAATACTCTCATTATACATCAAAGAATTATAAATAGAAATAGATTTAACATCACATCTTTTGGGTAACTGCAAGGACATCATACAATTTTAAGCATTTTCCCCCTTGATTTTGGTAAATTTGCAGTTTATAAATGTGGACTGTGCCTACCGTGGGATGAAATTGTTTACTCATTTTGCTAGGAACCTGGGTTCTGATTATTTTTTCATTTTGTCCAATATCATGGCATTTACCTCAGGAGGATTTGAATCAATTAATAAATTGGGAAGCTGAAAAGGCCCTTTATTCAAATTGAAAATTTAGTTAGCAATTACATACTAGATATAAAAGAAACACCACATGACAAGGATATAATGCAAGTGATTTACCTTGTGGAAAACTAAATTAGGAAAAAACTCTAATAAATAATCTATTATCATCAATATACTAGTAAGATCCTCTCTAGGAAGAAACTCTAGACACCTTGTAAAATTCAAACGTGTCCTCACTTCTCCAAGTAATTTTATCTTACTTGTAACATAGTGAATTACTAAAATAATGAGTTCATTCTATTCTCAAGGATCACTATGAACACCTTAATGCACCCTCTCACTTATATAGAAGGTGATAATTTTAGTGATCATAAGTAATAATAAAACTAAAAAATAATTAATACAAGCAAAAACACAAGACAACACATGTACATTACCCTAGGAAAACCTCCAGATTGGAGGAAAAACCCAACATTAAGTTCAGATCAAAGCTTTCAATATAATGTTCAGATTATATGAGAAGATATCAGATATACTTATCTAATTGGTGACTAATCACAGTCAATAACTAAATTCTAATGTGAAGCCTTGCGTTTAGTGCCTAATCCAACATATGCAAATCTGATTGTTGAATGAGCCATCCTCAATGAATCTGCCTGATTCACTCAAGTTGACTGCACTCAGAATAATTCAAATGCATAGTTGATGGCGCTTATAATCACCTCACTCCAACTATTTGCCTCCTTGAGTATTTTTTAGACGCCATGATGAGGGCAGTTCCGTTGATGCCATTCAACATATGCACTCAACATCTTTTGTTGGGAGCGAGAGAAAGAGGGAGGGAGGAAGAGTTGGTGGGAGAGGAAAAATAATTTATGTTGAACATCTAATGATTGAACATCTATCTCAAAATAATTTGTGACCACTAGCTACATTAAATACATTCTCTATTAAGTTCAATGTTTTAAGATGAAAGAGAAGAGTTAAATGGTTTTGGTTCGATTTGCAATTTTTCTATAGCCTAATTTTTTTTCATGTGAAGAAAGACCATGTCAGATAATATCAGCGAAGAACAAAATAAGGAGACAATTGCTAGATTGTGGTCTAACTTGAAAAGAAAAGGTGATGGAAATTGTTATTGTCCCTGCAATTTTTGTAAGGGCTTAAAGACTAGAAGACTTCTAATCAAAATAGGTAAGAAACATTGTAGGCAACATGGTCACATTGAAGGGGGACATGATTATCATCCATTGGTAAGTTGTTCATTATATCATTTTAATAATTTATATACATAAGAAATCACTTGATGATGAGATCATGATCATGGTTTATTTATGTTGATATTTTATATATAGGTTGAGCACCCCAAGGCACATGATATGGACCAACACAACCCAAAGAATATGGTTTTCGAAGTGGAGGAACATGGAGTTGTAAATATCAAAGCTGAAGATAATGATCCCATGGAAGATGATGATCATGCACCAGAAAACACAATGGAAGATGATTCTACAAATACATTGATCCATGACACATTTAGTACTAGCATAGGTGATCATGATGATCAATATGACCTTGATGTTGTTCATGATTTACCTCTACTTGAGAAGGCATATGAGGCCCTTTATGAAGGCTCCCAAACAACTCTTCTCTCTGCTTTAATGTTGTTGGTGAACTTGAAGGTTATGAATGGTTTATCCAACATAACAATCTCACCTATGTTAAGGTATGTCATATATGTCATTATAATTAATAAATGGTGAATCATGTACCATTAATATTCTTTATATTAAAAAATTATATTTTTTGCTTTAGATTGATAGGTGAGTTTTTGTTACCACCGTCAAATATTCTACCTCACTCATCCGAGAATTATGTGCCATTATGAAAGATATTGGAATGGAGTATGGGGCAATAGACTCTTGTCCCAATGATCATATTATATATTATAAACAACATGAATTTGGAACATAATGCCATGTATGTCCTATTAGTAGATATCGAACAGATCAAATAACAAAAAAGGTGCCTCGCAAGGTTCTTCATTATATTTCCATCATTCCACATATGCAATGATTATTCAGGTGTACTAGCTTGGCACAATTTATGGATTACCATGCACGCAATAGAATTCAAGATGACATTATTCGAATGCCTGTGGATGGTTCAACATTTATGGACATAGAGGAAAAGTGGCCACATTTTAAAGAACCTCGTAATCTCAGACTTTCATTGGCAGCGGACGATGTCAATCCATTTGGAGAATTGAGATCTGTTTACTCGGTGTGACCTATTTTTCTTATCAACAATAACATTCCTCCATGGATGTCAATAAAGAGGGAGCACGTAATGTTGTCAATGATTGTTCCAGCTATTTTCTCATTTAATAGTCATCTACATTTAATTATAAATATTGCAATAAAATGGTCATAATAATTATGTAATGTTTTGTTCATTCAACTAGGTAAGTACCAAGTTAAAGATATGAATGTATATATTGAGCCTCTTATCGATGAGTTGTTGGAGTTATGGAATGGTGTCACCATGTATGACGTCTCTAGATCAATAGGACAAAAACAATTTCAATTCCATGCAATGCTTGTATGGACAATACATGAGGCCTCAGGCCTAACACATTTTTGTGGTATGTTATAGTGTTCAAGTTGCGCATGATAATTATAATTATTAAAAATTACATATTTAATCGAATTATACATTATCTTCCAGGTCTTCAAACAAAGGGAAAATTTGCATGTCCAGTTTGTGGCCCAAAGATGAAATCTCATCATTCAAAAAGTTTAGGAAAGTAGGTGTTTGATGAGTATAGGCACTTCGTCCACAAAAATCATAAGTATCGGAATACTGAAAAACTTCTTTTCAATGGGAAAGAAGAGACTGCATAAAAGCCATGAAGAATGACATCTCACCTATGGAAGTTGGAATATAATAGAATTAATCGTCAAGCTAATGTCATTCCATCTAATGGTTTATGTTTGGAATTTGTATTTTTCTATCATGTTGTTTACTGATGATGTAATTGATTATCGTGAAGGTCGTCAAGGCATGGATGACCACCTTCCAAAGGGACTAAAAAGTTATGCCAGACAATTTAGTAGGTTGTGCTACTACGAGTAGCTACAAATTATGCATTTTTTTGATACTATGCATATTGGAAAGAATAAAACAGGGACATTATAGAAAATATTGGATGGAAGGCGTGACAAAGAAAAAATTGTCAAAATTTGTAGTGACATTCAGGAATCCAATCATGTAATGAAAAATGTCATTCATCAAATAGCAATGGAGACCATATTAATATAAGTGCCCTTCCTTGGTTATTAACGGAGCAACAAAGAAATTCTATAAAAAAGGTCATATGAAAAATTCGATTTCCCACAAGATTTATTGCGAACATAAACAATCTCATATCAAAGAAAAGTGAATTTGGACCAGGGATGAAAACACATGATTGGCATACCTTCATTAAGGTAGTTCATGTTATTGTGTATTTACTATATATTTTTATACTGTGCATGTACTTTTCATTGTATTATGTTAGAAAACAATGAAAAGATCATTTTATAATTGTTGCAGTATGTTCTACCTCTATCTCTCCCAGACCACTTCAACAATAATGTCAAACAAGTCATATATGATCTTGGAAAATACATGAGGTAAGTAGTGATGTTTGTTCAATTTATTGTATAGATATTATATTTGCGATTTGTTTTACTTGTTATGTAATATATTGTATATTATTTTGTAAAGTCTCATTTATATATTTTTGCATCTTGAATCTCTTGTAGGTGGTTGTCATCTAAAAAAATCAATAAAGAAGATATTCAATATTGGAAGAGAAAAAATCCTCATAATGTGTGAAATGCAAAAGTGTCTACTTTCAACTTTTTTCAATGCATAAGAACACTACCTCATACACCAAGTTGAGGAGATTAAATTGTGTGGACTTGTACACACTAGTTCAATGTGGATGATTGAGAGGCACTTGAAAATTTTGAAGGCTTTGGTTCGAAAAAGAGCACATCCTAAGGATTCTATGGTGGAGGGATTTATGGTATACCAGACTATGGTGTACATTACTGAATATCTTCCTAAGTTTACAACAAAGATCCACGTAGATCACATTTGGGATCCCAACCCCATTAACAAATTCGAAGGGGAGTACTTGATGGGGAAAGGTAGATTGAGGGAAGTGAGAGGTAATTATAAGATGTTATTGTAGTTAACTAATTCTTAATCTTCAAAATAAATTGGTTGTAAGTTGTCTATTTATTTTTTGTACAGTTGGTCGAGAGTGGGATGCACTACATTTGTATATTGCAAACAATCTTGATTGGATGACGGTATAGATTCAACGATGTCAACATTTTGGTCCACATTAACATGGGAATGCGTGTCTTCATTGGTTAAAGAATCTCATTGTAATGGATATTCCAATGTTACGCAAAGGGAAATTGATTAGCATATGGTTTAAGAGATAAACAGGTACATATAAATTTATTAATCACCAATATGTTTATCAACTCATGATGCAATATTTTTTACACGTTTGACATATTGTGGGTCAAACACCACAATGCTATGTGCTACAATGGTCATAAATTTTGCATCAAAAAGTTGGATAACACGAAGAAAACTTGTAATCCTGGGATAACTATAGTCTTTTCATCTAGAAACGATATACATCCTCAAGAGTCTCAAAATCAATACTATGGCATTTTGGATGATATACTTGAGTGTGACTTTAATTCCTTCAAATTAGTTTTGTTGGTCGTCAAATGGTATAGGCTACGACTGAATAAAAATGATCTTGATAGAACTATTATTGAACATGATAATGGATTTACAATGGTTAATACAAGGTCATTTGAGCTAGTTGGGGATGAGCCCTATGTTCTTCCAAGCCAATGTGAGAAGGTATTTTACTGAGAGGTTCCACATAAACTAGGTTGGTCATTTGTTATTAGACATGATCCAAGAGGAAGGCCGATAAAGTATAATGTAATGGAAGAAGAAGATACCAAAGAAGTAGAAGATGATGCAGATGATGATCACGATCGACAATTAGTTGATGATGTTCTTGATAGAAATGTTCATGAAGAAGAAGAAATTGATGATGATGATGATAATACTACTGCTAAAGATGATGGTGATGGTGATGGTGATGGTGATGGTGATGGTGATGGTGATGGTGATGGTGGTGAGGATGACGGTGATGATCATCATCATCATCATCATCATCATCGTCATCATCGTCATCATCATCATCATCATCATGATGGCCATGATGATCATGATGGCCATGATGATGAGTTGGATGAAGAAGAAGATCAATGACATGAATGGAATGTATGAGGTATGTGATTAGTATATTATCTATTTAATATTGATTTCTTGATAGAAATGTATTTGACTTATATGGTTACATAGTTAATTCATTATGTGGATTGTTTATTATCTATGTGATGGATGGTGATTTATGATATATATTTGATGGATTACATGTTTATGATGATACATATGTGATGCTTATGATGCTCAATTACATATATGATGATACATATGTGATTCTTATGATGCTTATGATAGATATGTATTTATTGTTTATCAAATTACAAATTTAATGCTTATGATGCTCAATTGTTGGTGTTGATTTCATGTATATATTTTGTGTGATGCCGCCACCCTTGGTGGAAACAGGTAATTGACTACAAACATCATCAACCCTTTACTTGAGGATCCTGCACAATCTACATAAAGTAAAGGTAAGGAATAAAAAAATGTACAATGATTATGATGACTGCATATTGTTCATGTTGTGTACTATTTAATTTTGAGTATACGTATCATGTAATTTTTAGCTAACATAAGATAATTGAATTACATATGCAGGAACCTGAACCCCTTTGACGAGGATCCTACACAGTCTCATGGATCGACAGGTATAAGTCAATACAGCCTATAGAAACAGTTTATTTTTAAAAAATTACTAGGAAAACAAACTTCCTCAGTTTTTCAAACCTCAGCATTAGCAGCAAATCTAATACAGTTATCAACACTTGAGGCCCCAGTTGGAATTACTCAAATTTTAATCTCAACATAAACTTTAGGGCTGACTTCTTCATCAACATTACCCTCATTTGCAAAATATCTCTCATTACCAACTAACTCTCTCATTTGATGGAGTGCAAGTATCACCAAATAGGTATTTGTCAGATGTGTCTTCCTCGAGTGAAGGAAATACAGGAATAGAAGATGAAAGTGAGACATGTAGTAGATCTAAAATAGGGAGATCAACTAGAGGTCAAAAGATTAGAAGAAAATTCAATAAAGGCATGGAATTTTTCCTTGCTCAAGGGGGGTCATGTTCTTATGATGATGAGACCAAAGGTGACATCAAGGTGCCCTTGAGGTACAAACATCTACAGAAACAATGGGTACCCAAGGAACTTCCTCCAATAAACACTAATTTTTGTGTTAACGAGAGGATATATCGCATAGCACCTTCGTCGTTACATGGTATGGGCCTATTTTCCATGGATGACATAAATGTTTGTTACAAAAAATTTGTTGAATTGATGGAGTATGTCAGACCTTGTTACAATTACAAAAATTGGATGCAGATTATTCAATATAAAAAATTATGCGTAGGTATGCACTATCAACAAATTATATACAACAGTAAGATAATGATCACAGTAAATGAGTGGATATATACATTCATGGAAGGCCAAAAGAAACAGGGAATATTGCAGGTTTAATAAATAGTACATGATCTGGGTCAACTAATAAGCAACCCAATTGCATATTTGAGGTGCGTGAGGGAAATTGTGTATTAGTATGTGCGATAAAATCAATAAGTGTGGGGGAAGAGATGCTAATTGATTACAATTTGAATCATATAGATACAAACAAAGTTACTATCATGGGGGTGGTATGTACTATATACCATTTAAACCAACCTCCAATTAATGACTCCAATATACCATTTTATTATTAAGTCTTTTTGCTAAGTCTATTGGTTTCATTTCGCTAATGTTTTTATATTTTTTCTTTGTCATAGGGAGACATGAATCCGTCACATAGCACAAACAGGGATGTAGGTCTTGACACTTCTACCAAGCAAGTAAACCTTATTGTAATTGTACAAATTAGATAGAAGCAAACTGTTACATTATTATGTTCTTTTCTTGAGTGTTTTGGAGTAATTTTGATAGTGTTAATAATATTCTTGTCACGGATGGATGTTCAGGGAAAGGGAAAGGGACCTGCAATACCTCAACACCTCTATAGGGATGTGGACTCGACAGTATTATGCAATGATGACATCGCATTTACCACAAACCCTATAGAAATGATGAAAATATTTGTTAGAAAAATTAATAAAGAGATTCATTCTTTGGCATCCATGAGCACTCAGACCAATGAAATAAAAGAGAGGGTGCAACAATTGATGCGAACAACACAAAACTTGCAAGTAAGCAGTAATGAAAGCTTTAATTATAACAAAAGTTTAATAATGGTTTATATTTTATTCTCTTTTATGTCATTAACTAAAATATGTACGTGTTGTTTTTATAGGATTTTATGTGTCCTCTTCAACCTCGTGGCCATGATCAGGGTATTGCAGGTAGTTCAGGTGATGACCATGTTCTATACGTTAAAACTACTCCTTCTTTGGACTTGTGAAGTTGCTTTTTTAATGCTAGTGTTATTGATCATATATTTATTATGTAGTTGATGCAGAGGGATCTAGTTGATTCACTTCATGACTGATCATTCATACCTTAGGGAAACAAACCCCCTTACACATCCCTTCACTTTTTCTCAACAAACCCCCAACACATCCTTTTTCTAGATCCTTGACTTGGATAAACCTCTCACTTCATCACTTATAATTTTTTAAGAGCTTTAAAATGTGATTTGTTCTTCACTGTCAACTCACCTGTCACTATATGATACTATCTCCTTTTAAAGCTCACCACATTCTACTTGAGCTCAACTTCCAATAAGACAAGTTACATGTTCAAGCAACTCCATGTTAGCCTTAATATTGTATACCAAGTACTTCAACCATCATACCTTAACATATACTTACCTCTGTCCTCCAAGAGTGTTCTTTCATTGTCCTCATCTCATTAATGTCTGCTTCAACTGTCCAAGAACTCATAATCTGCAGTTACTCATAGAATCCCTACAAATTCCAAAACTGCAAAATAAGGAACCCAAACTACTATTCATTGTGACTGTCATGATCAAACAAGTAGATTGAAACTTTCTTGGATTATCAATATCCATCATAGTGGGGAAGGTTATTTAGATTTGTTCCAACCTTATTTAATCAACACAATCCTATTTTAACCCATTGGACATCACTCAACAAAACAATATGGTTTGTTGTCTCAAAACAGGGAAAAATTTGTCTCAGTCTGCTAGGGCACTAGTTTTCTTGACATTTGTACAACCATTCAACATAGAAACAATTAAATATGAAAGATACTTGAGTTGACAATAGGAATCTAGAATTTGAGAAGTTTTCAATGACTACATCAATGAATATTAACAAACCCTTGTGACTGACCCAGAACTGAGGGTTTTGGACAGTTTAGAGGAAAACAATTCAAACTCTCCTCATTCTTCATGACCATTTCTCTAACTTGGCACAAAACAAAGTTAATTACTTACACTTCACCCTTCAATCCTTGATTAGACCTTTTTTAATCTGTTTGCTTGATGAGAAGAAACTTGAAACAGTGCATGAAACGTGACTGTGATGGAAATTTGCAATTAACAAGTTCCAAAACACAAAATTTTATTGTTTTTATCAAACCATAATACATTAAAGTGTTCTTCAAGGTACATCTCCTTCCTTCTTCCTTTCCACTACCCTCTTGTCACAAATTTACCTACCTTTTTCCTCCTTCATATTGTTTTATCATTAATATTAGCATCAAACACTTAATGAAGGTTCATCTTTCTTTACAATTCTTAATAAAGGTTCATCCTTGTTTACAATTCTTGTAGTTTTCATATATTTAATGTATTATTCTTCAGCTGTTGTCAATGTTCATGTGCAAACGTCGCCTCATCCGAGGTTAGCCCCACATGTATTGCCAACTGCAATGTCAGCAACACACAACATGCATACATCGTCTACTGCACGTCATGTTGACCCACCCATTGTTGGTAGATCCCTCTTTGTCTCTCTCTTTCATTATGTGTTTATTTCTCTTGAAGCGTTCTTTCTTGAGGGCATTTTATAGTGGATTCATTTTCTACAGTAAGAAATGCACATGAGGATGTGCCAGAGGTGACTACTGCTAATAACATACCATCATTTCCTGGATCTTCTTGTATTGCTAGTACGGAAACATTGCAGGCCACATTGGTGGTGAGCGATGAAGAATTGATTCCCTTAAAGATACAGAAGGTTCCAGGTGCCTTAAAATTATTATTTTATATAATCTAATTGTAATTTACTTACTGATCACTCATTTTGGACTAATGATCCCATGATTTTTTTGTAGGAAATGATATTTTTTATAAAAAATCTTAATGACATTGCATTGCAGATATTTGGGCCCACCATATGTAAAAGGTGGAACATCATATGTGACCTAACCCTAATCCACTATTTTGATTTCATGTCATTGCTAGAATAGTTTTTCTTTGATCCTTTTCTTGAACTATATCAAAGGTAGCTTCAATTTATTTCTGAATCTAACAGATTTGTTTTTTATTTAAAGGTGGAATGACCAAGAAAAAAAGTTAAAAGATGAACTAACAAACCATATGGTTGGGTTGTTCAGAAATGACACATTCGACAAAACCAAGGTCCTTGAAAAAGATGGCACATATCTAAAGTATGTGAGGGACCAATACATGACACATTTAGAGAAGAACGTAAAGTATGAGCATCCCCCCATGATTCCAGAGAGGGAGTGGAAGGACCTGATTTTGGTTGCGAAGGAGAGAATTGAAAGGAAAAAAGGAAATAAACCACTAGATGCCAAAAGAAGGTATGCAATACTATTAAGAATGTAATTATGTACTAATTACTCTTTATATTTATATAATCTAACATATTTCAAACTTTTCATAGACTGAGTGACTTGTCAAAGGCAACCAAGGCAAGACAAGAAAAGTACGAGCAACACAAACTCGGCTCTGGTGGTTATATGAAACTTGTCGCATGAATTGTAAGAATTAGTAAATGAAATATTGCATCAAAATATTTATAAATTGCAAACAATTTTTTTTTATCAAACAATACAAGCAAAATTCACGATACTAAGCAAATATGAAGGGCTTTGAATTCAATAGAGTGTCCACAAAAGATGACAAGAGAATTGCCTACCAGCAAGGCTATACTGTCGTGGCTGAATGACTACGAGAATTGAGTGGGCAAACATGAGATTCTGATGCATCCGCCACAAAGGTAAATAAGCTAAATGAAAATTATTTCAAATTGAATACTTTACCAATAATGTATTTGATGTTAAGTTCCAACATAAAGTGACTATATTCTTTTTAAATAAGCAAGCAATGATAACAATGTGCATGGCATTCGAATACAACCTGTTAATCGTGGAACACAACCTATACATGAAGGTCCAGATGTGCATTCCAGTAGTGGAGGTATTCATTTGCTATTCAATTTTTTATGTAATTATTAATACAATTAAACATCTTAATTAAATTGTAATTAGTGTAGTAATTAATGTAATCTTTTTTGTTAATATTTTAGAGCATGTAGTCGGTGGTGACCAAGTGGAGCATGATCTAGGTAGACAACATCGGGAACGTGATGTTCCCCAATCAAGTAAAGAGGACCAATGTTATTCCTTTAAAAAAATTAAATTGCAATTGGTGTATTGATTAATGCAACCTTTCCTATTTCAACTCTAGAGGATCTAGAGGGTGTTCAGGATGTTGAGGTTGAGGCTAGACAAAATGATGTGGAAGATGATGTCACCCCATCAAGTAAAGAGCACCACGGTTATGTTCTTTAAATTAATGAAATACTTGTAACAATAATAAAAAAATATTTTGAATTTAACCCATTTCTTTGTTATTGCAGAGGAACCCCCTTTGGTTTAGTGTCCTCGTCCTCTGTATAGGACTAGGAATACGTCGAGATCACAAGCAGAAGGGCAAAACAACAAAATATGGGGAAAATGCTGAAGAAAATGATGCTCCACTTATTTTTTACATAGCATCAAAATAAAAAAATAAAAAAAGGATTGTAATCTACCTTATTTGATAATGACTGATTTTTATGTGTTAATGAATGTAATTATGTGCTAATGAATATTCATGAATGATATGTGTTAATCAATATTGATTAATGTTGTGTTTTAATGAATGTTAATGAATGGTATGAGTTAATGAATGTTATGTGATAATGAATGAATGATATATTTTAATAATGGATGAAAGAATGAATGAATGTTAGATGTTAATGGGGAATTTAGAGTGATGTTAGGGGGGGAGGGGCCAAATGAGCTTCCACCTTCACGTGGTTGGACCTGTTAAGTAGAGAATATTAAACTATTCTCGAAAAAAAGTGAATCTCAATAAGATAACACACTTTTCAATATTTCATTATGTTGCACAGTTAATGTCAGGAACCAGGAAGGACAAATGAGAGGGGGGGGTGAATCAGTTGTCAATAAATTATAAGACAAATGCAAATTATTCCAACTTAAACTTAGTGTTGGTAAACCAAACTTAAGTGCTAGTAAAATAGATTAACTGTTATAGTAGTACCGGTTTAACTTAATGCATAAAACAGAAAGAGAAACAACATCCACAATACATGACACAAAAATTTTGACGTGGAAACCTGGTAAGGGGAAAAACCATGGTGGGAAACCTTACCCACAATCAGATGATACTACTGCCGATAGTAAGTGTATACAAATGGGGTCTGGACATGTAGAAAGGCCAACTTCCTAGAGCTCATTGCTCAATCATAAAATGGGAGTCACACTGACTACAATTGGATGGTTAAATCCGATAACAATGTACTGCTCAAAATAGCATCTGCAATGTTGGATTCAGTACTGGTTTAAGCTTTGAACATGAGTGTCAAACACCTTCATAACCTTCTTTCATCCTTCAGATAATGTTTATTTGATTTGCACAAGGATCTGCTTATTTTCGCTCTTCAATATTCACACACAATCATCATGATCCTATGATCTTCAATAAGATCTTTCAATCATATATACAAATCCTAAGACCTAATGATAAGGTCGGCTCCCTAAAGATATTATAATAAAATCAATACAAATAAGTCTTGATGTGATACAATATGTCAGCTCAATACATTTACCACAATATCCAATCAATAAACCATCTCCATAACATGTCATGCTAATCTGGAATAGATATCATGTACCAGTCCATAACCTAGACCTATCTGTCAGTAAAGGCAAATCTGTCAACTTGATTAGACCAATAAGAAAAACACCGAATCCAAACTTCCAATCCATTTCTTCGACATAACCAAATGATCTCCAAGTTATCATCGTTGTCAGTGAATAATGTAACCTGTTGGTGAACATATACTAGTGACTATGCATAAGCCAATATCCATGTCGGGACCACAATATGATGGTTCAACAATAAACCAATATAACCATAGTGCCAAATCAACAATGTAGACCTCCAAGAAGATAAGTGTTGATATCAATGACAAAACAAATGCAACACATGACGGAGTCATCCATAATACCAACAATCTCCCCCTTTGGCATTGATGGCAACACTAGATGGAAAAACATCTAAGTGCCAAGAATAGAATACCAAACCCAATATACCAACAATCTCCCAAAGATAGATCAATACAAAGTTTGATTTAGAACCAAAACCAAAATACATACATCTCTCCAAAGAGTATATCTCTCCCTCAAAGTATAATGTTTTCTTATAGATATCTCTCCCCCTTTGACATCAAATGCCAAAGCAGTTCAAAACATAACATTCAGCTAACTACTCCCCCTGAGAAGTAGCTCTCCTTCATCAAAGCCGGAAAAAGATTTTTCTATTAGTCCCTATCGGTTTGATGCCAATCTTCATTATTCAAGTCTCTATCGGTGGGGAAATTACCCCAAGCTGCTCTCTGAGATATTCAAATATTTCCTTAGGAAAAGGCTTTGTAAAGATATCTGCAATTTGCTCTTTAGTATTCACATAAACCAATCTCACTTCATTTTCTTTAACATTCTCTTTCAAAAAATTTTACTTAATAGAAACATGCTTTGTCTTAGAGTGAAATACCGGATTCTTTGATATATCAATTGCTGCTGAATTATCACAATAAATAATTATTGGTTCTTTGCATTTTACCTTTATATCCTTCAACATTTGCTTGATCCATAATACCTGAGTACAATTAGTTGCTGCTGCAACATATTCTAATTCTACTGTAGATAATGATGTACAAGTCTGCTTCTTACTTATCCATGAAATCAATATTCTACCAAGAAACAATGCACCGCCAGTGGTACTCTTTCTGTCATCTACATCTCCTGCCCAATTTGCATCTGTATATGCACATAAATCAAAAATTTCATCCTTAGGATACCATAAACCAATATTTCTTGTGCCTTGTAGGTATCGGAAAATCCTTTTAACTATTGATTCATGATTTTCTTTAGGATTGCTTTGAAATCTAGAAACAATACATACTACATTCATTATATCAGGTTTGGTTTGTGTTAAATAAAGTAATCCTCCAATCATAGATTTGTACCTTGTCGGATTAATAGGAGTTGAATCATCCTTCACTATTAATTTATCAGTTGTAGTCATAGGAGTGCTTACCGGTTTGGAGTTTTCCATACCAAATTTCTTCAAAATTTCCTTCAAGTACTTTGTTTGTCATATGAATATACCTTTATCTATTTGTGAAATCTGCAAGCCTAGAAATTTTTTTATCTCTCCAATCATAGACATTTCAAATTCTTCCTGCATCTTGTTAGCAAAGTCTTTACATAATCCATCTTCACCTCCAAAAATGATATCATCCACAAATAATTCAATAACCAAAATGTCATCATTAGTAACTTTGTAATACAAATTGTTGTCAGTATTACCTTTTGTGTAGCCAAGCTTCAAAAGATATTTATCCAATATAGCATACCAAGCTCTGGGAGCTTGCTTCAATCCATATAAAGCTTTCCTTAACCTGCAGACCATATCCTTGTTATCTGTCAAAGAAAATCCATCAGGTTGTTCAATGTAAACTTCTTCCTCTAGATCTCCATTCAAAAATGCACATTTTACATCCATCTGATAAACTTTATTGTTCTTATAGGCTACAAATGCAATAAATAGTCTAACTGCTTCAATTCTGGCTATCGGTGCAAAGGTTTCATTATAATCTATTCCTTCTTTCTATGAATAACCTTTACAAACTAATCTTTCTTTGTTCCTGATTACTTCACCATCTTCATTAAGTTTATTTTTATATACCCATTTAGTTCCAATTACATTTTTGTCTTTAGTTCGGTGAACTAATGTCCAAGTATTATTCTTTTCAATTTGTTATAATTCATCTTCCATTGCTTTTATCCAATGTTCATCTTGACATGCTTCAATAATAGATGTTCGTTCAACTTGAGAAATTAAACATACCTCTTCATTTGCTAATCTTCCTCTAGTCATAACACCTTGATTCTTATTTCCAATTATCTGATTCTCTGAATGATTCAATCTTACATACCTAGGTTTGTTTTGATTAACATTCACAGGTTGATGTTCTTCAGTCACAGTTGAGTTCTCTGATGATGCTGGTGTGATTGGATCTTCACTCTGTACTGGTGCAATCTATGTTGATTGATCTATGATCATTTCAACTATCAGGAATCTCCTCTAAAATGTTCATCTATCTTCACATTAGTACTCTTAATGATTTTATGTAACTTTTTATTAAAACATCTATATGCCTTGCTTCTAGAAGAGTAACCAAGAAATATTCTTTCATCACTTCTAGGATCAAATTTACCAATATACTCATCTCTTCTAATATAACATTTTCTTCCAAATATTCTGAAGTACTTAAGAGTAGGAGTATGACCAAACCATAGTTCATAAGGGGTCTTACCGGTTTCACTTTTGATGTGAACTTTGTTGAAAGTATAAACCATTGTATTCACTGCTTCTCTCCAATATACATGAGGTAGATTTGCTTTCATCAACATGGTTCTTGCTGCATCCAAAATAGTTATGTTCTTCCTTTCCACAACTCCATTCTGCTGGGGTGTTCGGGGTGCTAATAGTTGTCTTTTGATTCCATTCACTTCACAGAATGCATTAATTTCTCTAGATGTAAATTCTCCTCCTTGATCTGATCTCAAACATTTGATTTTCTTGTTGGTTTCATTCTCTACCATTGCCTTGTATATCTTGAATCTTCCAAAAGCTTTTGATTTCTCCCTGAGAAAAGTAACCCAACACATTCTAGAATAATCATCAATTATTAGCATAAAGTATCTATCTCCTTGTAGACTTCTTGTTCTTGCTGGACCGCATAAATTAGTATGAATTAAATCAAGAATATTATTGGATTTCTCAGTAATGCTCTTAAATGTTGTTCTAACTTGCTTTCCCATTTGACATTCCTTACATACCAAATTATGAGGTTTCACAATTTTAGGTAAATCCCATACTGCCTTAGTTGAACTGATCTTTACAATGCAATCAAAATTCACATGAAAAAGTCTCTTATGCCATAACCAACTTTCAATGTGTGAAATCAAACATGTCTTATCACTGGTATTCAAGTGAAAGATATTACCTTTAGTCTGATTACCGGTTGCAATCTCCAATCCAGTTCTGTTTATGATTTTGCATTTTTCATTCTTAAATTGTGACTAAAATCCTTTTTCCACTAACTGACCAACACTCAAAATATTATGCTTTAAACCTTCTACATAATAAACATTGTTAGTATTATGCTTACCATCCAAAGATATAGTGTCTCTTCCTTTGATTAAACAAGCTCTATCATCTCCAAATCTTACTATACCTCCATGAATTTCTTGAAATGATAAGAATTTTCTTTTATCACTAGTCATATGATGCGAGCATCCACTATCTATAATCCATTCATCATTTTCTTCATTTTTTGTTTCCAGTGCCTACTCTACGGATTTGACAATAGGTGTCGGTTGATCTTCTTTTATTGCAACAAAATCCCATCCGCTATCTGTTGGATCTTCATCTGAGTCATCTGTAACACCTTCATCTGCATAGTAACATGACTTATCTCTTTTTTTCTTAAATTTGTATCTCTAATATTCAGACTTAGGCTTATATGTTCTTTTTGCTTCCTCCCTTAATCTTGCATGTCTATCAAGACACCTAGAAGCCATATGACCAACTTTATTGCAATTAAAACATTTGAAAGGTGCTTTACCTTCGTACTTACTTCCTGTTGGACGTTTAGGCATCTTTCTTTCTTGCAAATAGTTCTTCAAGTTCTTCAAGTTCTTCATTTTCTCTTCTCATATCTTCAAGTTCTTTTTCATAAAGTGCTTTCCAATCAGTTTTGTCAAATGATGATGATTATGATGTTGATGATGATTCTTTGAAAGCTAACTCAGTCTTGACTGTAGCAACATGACCAAATTCCTCAAGCTCAAATGCTGAAAGTTTTCTAACCAAAGTATCTCTAGAAACTGATGTATTAGGCATTGTTCTCAACTCATTAATAGCAGTCACTTTCATTTTGTAAGCCGGTGGCAATTCTCTTAAAACTTTAGACAATTTCATCTTCACTTAAGGATCCTCCACAACATTGTATTCCTAAAATAATTTCATTCTCTTTCCATAAATGCAAAAATTCTTTCATCTTCTTCCATTTTAAATTTTCATACCTGACCCGGTAACATTCTAGTTTTGAAATCTTGACAATGGTATCTCCTTCATTCAGTGTTTCCAGTTTATCCCAAATAGCTTTAGCAGTAGATCGATCTGATAATCCCATGATTTGTTGATCTAATAATGCGCTCAGAAGTGCTTCTCTTGCTTTGCAATCATTCTCCAAGTCCTTAGCCAATGTCGGTGGATGAGGTTGATTCGGAGTAGGACCAACATAGCCATTCTTAGTAACATCCCATATATCTCTTCCAATGTAGTACAGATGTGTTTCCATTCTGATCTTCCATATACCATAGTTAGTTCCATCATTTTTCGGATTGTCCTTTGTTGCCATAGGATCTCCTCAAGCTATTAGACTTCTGCAAAAAGAGGAGTTTGCTCTAATACCAATTGTTAGGAACCGGGAAGGACAACTGAGGGGGAGTGAATCAGTTGTGAACTAGTTGTCAATAAATTATAACACAAATGTAAATTATTCCAACTTAAACTTAGTGTTGGTAAACCAAACTTAAGTGCCGGTAAAATAGATTAACTGTTATAGCAGTACTGGTTTAACTTAATGCATAAAACAGAAAGAGAAACAACATCCACAACACATGACACAAAGATTTTGACATGGAAACCCGATAAGGGGAAAAACCACGGTGGGAAAAATCACCCACAATTAGATGATACTACTGCAGATAGTAAGTGTATACAAATGGGGTTTGCACATGCAGAAAGGCCAACTGCCTAGAGCTCACTGCTCAATCACAAAATAGGAGTCACACTGACTACAATTGGATGGTTAAATCCGATAACAATGTACTGCTCAAAATAGCATCTGCAATGTTGGATTCAGTACCGGTTTAAGCTCTGAACATGAGTGTCAAACACCTTCATAACCTTCATCCTTCAGATAATGTCTGCATGATTTGCACAAGGATTTGCTTATTTTCGCTCTTCAATATTCACACACACTCATCATGATCCTATAATCTTCAATAAGATCTTACAATCATATATACAAAACCTAAGACCTAATAATAAGGTTGGCTCACTAAAGATACTGCAATAAAATCAATTACAAATAAGTCTTGATGTGATACAATATGTCAACTCAATACATTTACCACAATATCCAATCAATAAACCATCTCCATAATGTGTCGTGTCGATCTGGAATAGATATCATGTACCAATCCATAACCTAGACCTATCTACTGGTAAAGGCAAATCTGTCAACCCAATTAGACCAATAAGCAAAACACCAAATCCAAACTTCCATTCCATGTCTTCGACATAACCAAATGATCTCCAAGTTATCATTGTTGTCGATGAACAATGTAACCTGCTGGTGAACATATACCGATGACTGTGCATAAGCCAATATCCATGCTGAGACCACAATATGTCGGTTCAACAATAAACCAATATAACCATAGTGCCAAATCAACAATGTAGACCTCCAAGAAGATAAGTGTCGACATCAATGATAAAACCAATGCAACACATGACAGAGTCATCCATAATACCAACAGTTAATCTGATTGAATAATGTATATTGAATCTTAATTGCAGGGTCCAACAGAGCCAACACAAACAACAACACCACAAGTTGATGGGTATAATGAACTCCCGTATTGTCTTGTATGTACACTAACACTATGAGTTGCTTTTAGGGATGATATAGATGGTGCGACTGCAAAAGTTGTGAATATGCCTCGTCCTTGTAATTTTTTTTTATTAGTTGACATTTTCTTTAGCATTTTATAATTTTCCTTATCATTTTAAGTCTAACCACTTTTATATGGAATTTAATGTTCTAGTTTTTTACTATCTGCCAAACATTATTGATACAAGGACTTTCATTGCATCCATTTTTTCAATTAGGTATTATAAAGGGTAGGTTGTATTTGTAAATGTCTCTTTGAGTTCATCCAAATTTTATAACTATTACCTCACATCTTGTTATTGTTTCAACAGGGATTATGGCCAACATAGGCTACGATTGCAACCTCTCGGTGCCATAGAGTCTCTTTGTTCTTAAAATTGTAGTGGACTATCAAGTACATTCCCTCTTTTGCACTCCAAATTGTAGCGATTAATGCACATGACCAAATTTCCTTTGACATCTAGAGGATAGTATTAACTTTTAAGTAATTAGAGGCTTTTGAGGGGTATTTGGCCAGTATTAATTTTTGTGGGATATGATGGTTGTGTTTTAAGTCATCTTAAGATGATCTCAATGAGTAATCATTTCACTAATGACATTTTTTCATTTTTCTTCATGAATGTTGGCAATTTTTACAAGTTAAGAGACCCATTGAGCACATAGAAACCTTTCAACATTTGTTAATAGGGGGAGGAACAACTCTTTCTAATGCTCTAGCAAAGGATGAGAGCAGGATGTGGTCCACAGGAGTTGCGCAGGCGGGAAGGAAAAAAATTGAATCTGCAAGGAGAATAATTTACCAAACCAGCAACAATAGATGGTAGGAACTAGACCAATGGAACTTCGGGAGCTATTAAAACTCTCAAAGGAATAAGAAGAATTGGAATTCCTGACAAAATCACAGACCTCCGTTCAATAGACCATCCAAACAAAAGCAGCCAATATTTGATATCTGTGAGGGTTATTGCTCTGAACATTCTTGGGATCCTATCAGGGGTAAAGGGTTCTTATATTTCCTGAGAAGCCATACAGAAGTGGACTTCAAAAGCCCAAACATACCCTTCAGTTAGTTTTTACCCTCCTGGCTTAACAATATACCGATACGCAATCCCAAATTCCTCTCCTACCCGAATAATATTCCAATTGTAGGTAGTCGAGATCCTTCAGATCCCAAACTCAAAGTGTCCTTCAATCCAAAGTGTTCCAGTATAGGGAGTCGAGATCATTCTGCCTCCTTCCCAAACAATATTCCAATCGCAGAGAACCAAGATGTTTCAGATCCCTCGTTTAGAGCATTCTTCAACCCAAAGGTTGATAGTGTAGGAAACTGGGACCACTCACCTTTCAACCTTAAAGTGCCCTTTATCCCAAAATCTGATTGGCAGCCTCACAAACTCAGGCCGGGTGAAGAGATCCCCCCCAAAAAGAAATTTGATGTGCCCTTAAAAATTTGGAGGAAAAAATAGCTGAACGAAGAACATATTGAATTGTCGATTAAAAAGAGACATAGTGGGATCACTACTGAATCAAGCCGCCTTGATAAGAAGCATAAGGTTACTCTCCCAGATTAGGCCATTATGCCCCAAGTTTTGCATCTTTGAGAAAGAGCGCTTGCTGGTAAGTTTCGGAAATCTCCTCCTTCATCTGATGATTTATTGTCATGGGCCAAGAAAGGTTGGAAAGGGGTTAGGGAAATTTTCTACATTGATAATGGATTAGGGTTTTTTATTGCAATATTTCATTCAAAATACTTTAGGGATACAACCCATAAGCATAAGGGTTGGTTGTGTAAGGGTTTTGGTCTTTTCACTGTCCCATGGGTACCAAATTTCAAGATGGATTTTGCAATCTATAAATTTGCCCCCTTCTGGATCTCCTTTCCATCCTTGCCTTTATAATATAGAGATTTAGAGTTGATTGAGCTATTTGCAAACCAGATTGGAATCTTCATCAAGCTTGACCTAATTCCTTTTGAATTTACTTGTCTTTCAATTCGAGTATGTTTGCTTCTGGACACGTCAAAATTGGTACCAGATAACTTATCAGTTGTTTCCAAATTTGGTACTTGGAAACAAACTATCACTCTTGAAGAACCTGAATAGTGGCCTCTCACTCAGACGTTCTGGGACATTTTAATGTTCAATGTCAACAAGATCTACATCAAACAATCAAATTTTGCGATAACCATTCTATAGACCCATCCCTTTGTTTATTTGCCTCTAGTTCAGGTATGGATTTGCATGACAGTCGTATTCCCACTCAACACATTCAAACCGAGAACAACCATATTAATCATGCTAGGACAACCATCTCTGAGCATACAAACCAATCCCCAAAACAAGATATGCAAATATTGGCTTCTGAAAGGGTAATTACACCCAATATATCTTCAAATTGGAAATGGTTAGTATCTGCACTAAAACTCTTTAATAGGAAGTAGCAAGGATTGAATTTCACCACCTTCTTATGCTCGTAAGCCCTAGTTGAAATTGGTAAAACTTTTGTGGCCAAAATGCTATCCTTCTCCCATAATCTTAAGGGTATGGGCTTTTCCTCTCTATACTCTCTAATGAAGGTGAATGATAACTTCTCAGAAATTGGTTTCTAGATTGCCTACATCCAGTCAGTTTGTGGAATTATTGGATGCCCCTAAGGAAGATAGTTGTAATCATGTCTCATGTTAGAAGAGGCTACTACAAGGATGTGAGAAGCTAGGTGTACAGAGATCAACTGATATCCTAGGCCAAGCAACCAAGGTCTGGCTATGTCTAGCTAGGGCCACTCAAAGGTTCGAGGACCATAGGAAGCAAAGATCATTAGTGAATTGGTTAATACATGCACTCCAATTCTCCAACTAGAACGATCAAGTTTTGACTTTCACCAATTCCTTATAATTGTATGCATCAGCTGAAATTGGTAAAACTTTTGTGGCCAAAATGATTTCTCCTTTTCAAAAATTTAAGACCATGGGCTTTACCTCCTCAGTATCTCCAAGGATGGTGAATGCATTATTTTCATAAATCTTTAGTCAAATAAATAAGATGTCCTCTAAACTGTCTACATCTAGTCGATCTCTTCATCTTTTAAATGCCTTCAAGGAAGGTAATAGTAATTCTTTCCCATTCCCAAAGAGGTTAATACAATGGCATGAGAAACTAGATGTGCAGAGATTGTCAGATAATCAAGACCAATTGGATAATGATTGGTTATGCTCAGTTCAACCAGGTTAGTGGTATGAGGAACCCAAGGCTCAAAAATCATTAGATAACTTAGATCAAATTGCCAATGAAATGTTATATTCGGTGGGCTCCCAATTATTTGATGAAATTTCTGAAGAGGTTCTAAACGAGGATGATCATTTTCTTTCAAATCACCTTACAGTTATGTCTATAGGCTCTCAAGACTCTGATTTTGACATTCTGCCTTGTATTATGGATATAGAGGGCAACACTCACCAACAAGATTATGAAAGCCAGCAAGATCCTCCATATGATTTCTCACAATCTCTGTCAATCTCCCAATCTCCTGCATGCCTCTCTCTGATATCTAATTCACCAAAACCTAGAGGGAGAAAACCAAAATCAGCCAAATTGAAAGAGGAAATAGCAGCTAGCATTCAGTCCACTTTAGATGGTAAATTTATTGTCACTAAAAGGCCAAGGAGAGCATGTTTCTCTCCTCGTCCTTAATGAAAATCATTTCATGGAATGTCAGAAGCATTAATGCCTCTAACAAAAGGAATCGAATCAAGCTCCAGCTTGATTTGTTAGTAGCTGATATCATTATGTTACAAGAAACCAAAACTTATCAAGATACTTTCCAGAACACTATTCACAAGTGGGCAAAATGGAAATCATTACATGTCCCAACCCAGGGAGCTTCAGGAGGGCTTATAGTTCTGTGGAACCTTAAAATAGTAAATGTAGAAATAGTAACCACGGGGAACAATTGGCAGCTATTGAATATTCAAAACTTTGATCTGTCTTTCATGCTATTTAATGTTTATGGGCCCACTAGCACACTTGATAAAAAGAGGCTCTGGAATACAATAGCAGCAACTATCAATCAGTTTTCAAATCACAACATTATTTTGGGAGGAAATTTTAAAGCTATTCTCTCTGTCCAAGAAAAAAGAGGGGGTATTTTTCCTCCAATAAGGACTATTGAATATTTTGTGGGTTTTATCTCCGATAATGCATTGACAAATATAGTGCCAAAAAAGGGTTTTTATACATGGACAAATAGGAGAAAGAAATTTTCACAAATAGCTAAGAGATTGGATAGATTTATCATTTCTCAACAATGGTTGGTACAAAATTTTCAATTTGAATCAGAGATTCTCCCTCTTATCTGCTCAGGCCACTTTGCCATTTCACTGAATATCTCTCCCAAGACTTCACCTCGTGTTCATCGACCCTCGTTCAAATTCAAAAGGGTGTGGTTCAGACATCCTCATTTTCTCCCCCTACTTCGTCAATGGTGGGTGAGTGCGCTATTTCATAATGGAAATAAAATGCTTCAATTCTACAAGAAAATGCAGTATGTTAAATCTCAAATTAAAGTATGGAATGCTACAGTTTTTAAGAATATTTTTTCAGGAAAAAGATAAGGTGGCAAAAGAGCTAGTAGAAATTCAAGATTATATCATTATGCAGGGCATGGATAATTCCACTTTTGACAAGCAAAAACATCTACAGACAACATGGGAAGAGCTATGTAAGAGAGAGGAAGTCTACTAGAGGCAAAAGTCTAGGGAACTCTAGTTGAAAGAAGGAGATAGGAATAAAAAATTCTTGCATGCGTTAGCTAAAGAAAAAAGAGTGGCCTCCTCAATATTTGAGATCGATGATGATATTTCAGGTACTAAGCTGACAAAACCTCAGGAAATTCAAGATGGAGTAGTGAATTTTTTTTAAAATTTACTTGCTCCTCCCTTTAGTAACACGCAGTCAGCATCTAATGAACAAGAAGTCTTAAATGTTATCCCAAATATCATCTCCCAATGCAACAATGAGGATCTCATGAAACCTTTCACTCTTGAAGAAGTTTGTGGAGTGGTGTTTTCACTTGCCTCGAATAAAGCCCCAAGCCTTGATGGGTTTACAGGCCTTTTCTTTCAAAAATGTTGGGATGTCATAGGTTTTGATTTGTTAGTAGCTCTTGAAGAGTCAAGAAGAAGTGCTTTAGTGTTGAATAAATTCTCATAAGGCCATTTATAGAAGATTGCAAAAACTCATTCCAAAACTTATATCACTTGAACAAGGGGGCTTTGTCCTTGGGAGGGAAACTGAAGGAGAATTAGTTGCACATGGAGTTCTCCACTCTATTCAAACCACCCAAATGCCATCTTTTATTTCTAATATTGATATGATGAAGGCCTATGATAGGGTAAATTGGAATTTCCTCTTAAAAGTTCTCCACAAATTTGGATTCCCTAATAAATGGTGTAAATGGATTAGAGCATGTATTTCAGGAGCATTTTTCTCAATCATTATCAATAGGACACCTTTAGGTTTCTATGCAGCTACTTGAGGTGTTAGGCAAGGAGACCCGCTATCCTCTTTCTTATTCATTATCATGGTAGAAGCTCTGGGTAGATTGATAAAAGTCAATAATGAAAAGGGCTCTTGGCAGGGTATCCTCATTCCCAATACTCCCATTTCAGTCACACACACACTCTTTGCGAATGACACTCTTCTATATGGAAAATCCAACATAGCAGAGGCTAATCAGATTAAGAGAGTTTTGGAATCCTACACATCAGTTTCAGGTCAGCAAATTAATGTTCAGAAATCAAAGGTATTTATCTTCAATAAAAAACCTACAATTAGCAGAAAGATCATTAAAATTTTGGGATTCAAACTAAAAGTTTTACCTTGCTCATATATGGGTATTCCTTTCTTCATGGGATCTAATAAATCATCTTATTGGGAAAGTGTGCTTGAAATGATTAAATCAATAATTTCATCTTGGCGAGTAAGATGGTTGTCTCTCTCAGGCCATATCCTCCTTATCAAAATTGTCTTGGCCTCCATACCTAATTACTACATCTATGTCCTTAAGGCTCCAAAATTAGTTGTCATGAAGATCCAAAAAATCATCAGAAGCTTTTTATGGAAGGGTAATCTTTCACAAGAAAAGAAAATTCCATTAATCTCACTCACCAATATGTCACATGGAAAGACGGTGGGAGGAGTAGGACTGCATGATCTCACCAAACGGAATAAAACATTTGGAGGTAAACTGGCATGGAAAATGTACTCCAAACCTAATGCAAAATGGTGTCAAATCATGCAAGCAAAGTATCTAGACTCTTCAAACTCGCTGAGAATCCTCACCATTGCTAATCCTCCAAATGGATCTGCAATGTGGAACTTTATGATGTCCTCCAGAGAATTGGTAACCACATATATTTAATGGCAAGTTAATAATGGGGAGTCAATTCATTTCTAGAATGACTCTTGGAATGGACACCCTCCATTATCACATTGTCAACATCTGCAAGAAATAATTCCTACTCTCACTCATGTATGGGGTGAGAAACTCATTGACTATATCAATGGAATTGAATTACATTCAGGGAAAGCCATCTAGAAATATTTTTTGCATATTATCACTGATATTAATCAAAAGCAGATCTTACAAAACCTTTTGGATCAGAGGAATGTATTCCTCTCAAATGAATTGGATAAAGTTTTTTGGGCTCCTTCCAAACAAGGTGTATTTTTTAGTTTAAATGGATATGCAACTTTACAACATATGATGGAACAATAGCAAAACCAAAGAGATTTTAAATTATGTTGGAATAACAAGGTTTTACCTAAAGCAGGTTGCTTCTCTTGGTTGGCAATTCAAAAAAAAATCTTAACAAGTCATAGACTAGTCAAGCTGCAAATTTTGCAACCATTTCTCTGTGTTCTATGTAATAAGAAAAGTGAAATAGTTGACCATTTGTTTATTCAGTGTCGATTTTCTCAAGAGTGTTGGTTATTCATTTTAAATAGATTGCAAATTTCATTGCCTCGGCCAAACACAATTTGGGATTTGTTTCAGTCCTGGCCTACTTTGTTTACCTCCTCCACCTTTTCTTGTATTTGGCACATCATTCCATCATCAGTCATTTGGTCGATCTGGTAGGAAAGGAATAAAGATTTTTTAGGAAAGTGTCTTTTTCTATTGATAAAGTCTTGGAAGTCTTTGAGAAATCAGTTTCAGACCTAGTTAATGTGCATATTCAATCCCATTTTAACATTTCTTCAATTTTTTCATCTTGGGATTCTTCCATTATCAGGATTTGGAAGCACATTTTATCACCATCTAACTCCAACTTTTCATCCTTTAATAAATTAATTAATGATGATAGATCTAACATTTCATGGCAACCCCCTCATCAATATTTTGTCAAAATTAACTTCGATGGTTCTTCAAGAGGGAACCTAGGCAACTCAAGGGCTGGAGTTTGTATTAGGGATCATATAGGAAATTTAAAAGAATTCATATGTTTTGTTCTACCTCCAAGAACTAATAATATGGCAGAGGTACAAGCGTTATTGGAAGGATTGATCCTCGCAAAGAAATTGGGTTACCTAAAAGGTCATGTTGAAGGGGACTCCTCTCTAATTATTAATGCTTGTATACAAAGGAAAACATTAAATTGGAGGATTAATTATGTTCTCAGACAAGTTTGGTCTCTACTAGACTCATTCGAAGCATTTCACATTTCGCACACTTACAGGGAAGGTAATAAGATGGTGGATATACTTGCAAACATGGGCTGCGATGATCTTCAAGTTGAATCGATCAAGGATGATCATGAGTTAAAAGATTTTCCGCAATTTAAAAAAAATGTGGAACAAGATTTCATGTGTAATGAGACACGGTAATCATCATGGTTAATCACTTAAATGTCATTTAGCTTCACTTGCAGGAATGACTTCAAACCAGGGTGAATTAATTGCTTAGTATGGCCGTATGTGCAAATGTATTAAAATTAGTCCCTCGTCATCTTTGCATACATGACTACATCTTCGGCGTGTGTGAGACGTTATCCGATAACACCTCATTCATGGCTTAGTAAAGTTTCCACATGTGAATTCTTGAAGCAGGAAGAGTTCATAATTACAATATAGATGGTCAGGTTGGCTATTAAATATCCCTTCCTCCACCTACAACACATTCATCCCTCGTAAGCTAAACTGGTTTGTGCATAGCACAAGTTTTGAAGAAGGAAATAAGATAGAACTCCAGATTAGGGCTCGCTGACTTCAATGGAAGGAAGATTGCAAATGGACTCGACTTGTGCAACATGTCACAGAGAGCACACAGAGTATTTTCCGTGTAACTAGAGTGTCTTCTTAGCAGTGGAAGAGTGGGAGAGACCCTTCACGGAGCACATTATAGATGTTTTTCTAGGACAAGTATTCCAAATTCAATCATACCAGATCAGGAGGAGCATCAAGCGGGTGATTGGCGAAGAAATCATGTTTCCTCAGGCAAGACAAGCCATCTTCCCTTCACAACTTATTTCTATTTTCTTGTCAAATGCATTTGACTTGCTCCAATCCCTTTCAATGCTTGAGTTAATTACTGCCAAAGTTGTCAAGCATGAATTTCAGCCTAGTAACAAACTTCTCCTTGCAACCCAAAGGTATGACTTGTGGGAGGGCAACGCCCACATTGGAGGTATTTTCCTGCGATATTTCCTCTTATCTAGACATGACTTTATGTCACTTTATGATAACATTAAACATACGCTGGAGATGCATAAATTTTCTTATATCCAAAATGCTCTGGATATACATCGTAGGGAAATAGGGCAGGAATTGGTTACTTTGGTCAAGAAAAAGTCAAACGCCCTGTTAATTTTGTTGAATGTCAAACCTCCCGAGGTGAATCCACCCCTGCGACCGGTAGTGCCGGATTTGAATGTTTCCTTAGAGCCTATGCTATTGCAGGACTCCATTGAAGCTGTAGGGTCAGCTCAAATTCCACCCATAATCAACAGGGGCATGGTGCAAGAACATCAAGATGAACACATCCAGCCAATGGAGGGGTAAAGTAGAGGGTAAATTCGACACCTATTTTGATAAGCATAATTATGGACGTCGGATGGCTCTCCATTTTCAAAACTGTTGAAGATAGTCTGGTTGCAAAATTATAAGCCCACATACAATATTAACTATCCTAGGTAACAGGTGTTGGTCTCTTTGTTCATTTCCACCAATTCAACTAAACCAGTAGCAGAGACATTTTGTTAACCAGCTGGGTTGTACCGGTAACAGAGGCTCCTTTTGAACTGGTCAATATGACAAGCATTTTGGTATTAAAGTGCTCGTATGATACATCCGGCAACCGATTGCGGTATTTTTAGTTGGTCTCTTCTATTCCATCGGTACAACAAAACCGGTAGTAGAGACATTTTGTTAACTAGTTGGGTAGTTCCGGTATTGGAGACTCCTTGAACTGGTTAATACAAAAGGAATATTGACATTAAAGCTCCTTTATAATACAATCAGCTACTAGGTATGGCAGCTTTTCTGTGTTCTGGTAACCAGAATCCCGCTCCCCAAGTTTTCATGATATCCAGTTGTGGGGGTAGTTTTTAAAGGTTTTTTCTAGATTTGTCTTGTCCCACTACTCTCAACTTTGGCCTCTATGAGGTTTGTACTATGGGCATGCCCTTATATCCCTTTGGATCTTTGGGGGGTTCCTTCTTATAGCCCTAACTTCTCTTTTCATTGTATCTAAGCAAGGACATAGGGTTTTCTTCCTAATTCTTTCCCTATTGAGCTCTTGAATCAGTTATCTTATTAATATATATATCAATGGCTTGCCACTCTTGCTTTAAAAAAAACTCTTTCTAATTCTAAAGAGGATATAGTGAAATGCACAATGACCCATTTGTAGGTATCAACCTCCAAGAGATATAATTAAGATGCTTGAGTCATCTATGCGCATGTTAGACAACCTCAATCTATTAGAAGCCTGAATTAACATATAATTAGAGGAGTGCACATCAAAAAGTTGCTACCTCGTAGAGTTAGGAATAAAATGCATCAAAGTAGCCTTGTAAATTCATTACTTTTTTAATATAATACTTGATCTCTCTAACAAAAAATCGTTATGCATAGTGATTATGATAGCCAATAGTTCTCATTTGATGATCATCTAGGTCAACTTTTGATCTAAAAGAAACTTATCACAAAAGGGGTCGTGAACTATCCTCATTCACAGTCAAACCTCACTATAGTTCAGATATCAAAGCTTTCAATCACAGGAAAGATATAGCAACAATAATGTAGATGTCAACTTGAAGAGAATGAGTAGTGAAAATAGAAGTCAGACAAAGTTAGAGACCAAGACTTGCCAGTCAAACCAAAAACCATAGATCCATAGATGATACAAAGAGCGATCAAATAACTCTCCACGAGTGTAGATAGTTAGCAAATCATAGTGATGAAGGTATTTTAGTGGTGAGATAATCAAAACAATATGAGAAAACACTTAGATAAGAGATCATTTTTAAAAGATGACAAAGATGCCATCATACTCATTGTATGTGACAATAAGGACATTCACTACTGCAAAGACAGTTGTGAGTAAGAATTTTTGTATCAAATCAATATAAATACTATCTTATGCTTATTGCAAAAGCCATACACCTGAGCCAATATTCATAGTGATAAAGGATCCTTTCACGCTAGTAACGTAGAGGATATAGACTATCAAAGTTTCAAATAGTGGTAGGCATGCATTCAAGGTAGCTCAAATAGAGGAGATTTGATAGAGCACAAGCCATGATAGAAACCTAGAGATAAATCTTTGTATCAATCATAGTTAAGAAGGATAGTGCCCTAACAAGTTCTAATGATTTTCTTGAATTGATCAAAATATTGCTGCATTATTAGCAGATAGGCTACATTTTGTGTTGAATTTTTACCTGAAACCTGTCTCACGTCGTAAAACAATTAACGGGTTGATGTGAACTATCGGCTTTCAATAGTCATTATATGATTTTTTATTTTTTTTTTTAAATTAAATAATCGTCGAAATTTTGATGCCCCCTATATTTGCACCAACGACTATACCGTTGGGCATACAACATCCTCGTCAGTACATAGTTCCTGGTTGCCGTCGGATGATGTCGACATTTTGATGGAAATCAATGAAAACATCCGATGAGTATGTTGTATGCCCGATGACATTCTCTTGGCGGATGAGTGGTTGGGGTAGCACATGTCGATGAAATCCATCGGCAAGACTTACACCAGCGGGGAAGGGAACATTTGGAGGTTTTAGGTCTCCATCGGTGTATGTCTTATCGATAGCCTCATCGGCTATCGACAAGACCAAATGTTCCCTTCCCTACTAGTGTAAGTCCCGTCGATGGATTTCATCGGCATGTACTACCCCGACGACACCTGAGACATCAAGTTTCCATCGGTGTATGTCTTTCCAATAGCCTATGAGGCTATCGGCAAGACATACACCGATGGAGAGGCAATCGGCAAGACATATACAAATGGACACCTAATGTTTCGGGTGCCATCGGGGTAGTACATGCCCATGAAATCCATCGATGGGACTTACACTAGCAGCGAAGGGAACAATTGGTCTTTCCCATAGCCAATGAGGCTATCGGTAAGACATACACCGATGGAGACCTGATGGTTTCCGTCAGAATTCTAACATTGGCGAGCACCGTTAGAATATTCGACAAGCTTTCGATGGCTGCGTTTATCGGCAGTCTGACAAAAAATAGTCGGAATTCTGATGAGCGACCGCCGGAATTGAGCCCCAAATGTACTAGTGTATTTTGAACCAGATAACAAGTATATGTATGACGATCCTACTGATACTAAACCAATATTCATTCTTGATGATAACACCGGAGATAATATTGATAATACTGTTGATAATATAGATGTACTTGATGTTGATGTTCAAATGTTAAACAATATGAGCAACAAGAGGAACAAGTGGAGAAGCAAACTGAAGAAAAGAGCTTTGATGAGCCATCGGTGAACACACAACCTACTGATAATCAAATTCCATCGATAAGTGTAAATGTTGATGACAGTCAAAAGGAAAATACTACTGAAAATACTGATTAGGAAGTACCGGTGAATGAATAAAATGTGGAGACACAACCACCACCGGTCAAGGACAACACTAAGGAAGAGAAGACAAAAGAAGATAAGACCGAGAAGGAGAAAACAAAGAAAGAAAAGGTAGAGAAAAAGGAGTCAAAGGAGAAGAAAATAATTGATGATGATGATGACGACTCGGTGAGTATTAAAGGGACTATTGATATGGACAATTTGAGTTCTTCTCAATTGATGGAGATTGCTACAACAATGCAATCTAGAGCTCAAAAGAAACGAATGAAGGAACAACAAAGAGAGGCATAGACAATCAAGATAGCAGTTGATATTTTGTCTAGTCTCCTGTCCTACCGGAGACTAATACTGAAAGTTTTGTCACTCCCATTGGCAAACTTGGACAGTTGGTTACCGATGTCGGAGATCAACTCAAGACTTTTGAAGATGCAACATATATATTAGTTGAAAAGGATTACAAGAAGAAAAGGATAGAAATCTTGATGACTGAGATAGATAAAGGTAAGGTAGCACTCGCGATTAATGAAGACCTTTTGAAGAATGCACTAGTAACTGGAGGAAATATTTTGACTACTATTTCAAATTTTTCATTGGTTTGTGATGACTTGAAGGAGAAAAGGGAAGATGCTGAGAAAGAAATTGAAATCTTGAGTGAAACATTTAGACCCCTGAATGACTCAGCTATTCTTTTTGGTACATCAGTTGTAGACTTACATCACAAACTTGAGATGTATGAACATGAGCAGGTAAAACGGGTTAGATCATTGAAGGAGCTCCAAATTCAACTGATTCCTAAAGTTAAAATTTTACAGCGAGCATACAAGGAGTCGGAGGCTATTTTGGCTACAACTGAGATGAGCACAGTTGATGCAATGGATGAATTAGTCGGGAAGATAAAGACACATGTTGAGATTACCGACACACTGTTAGAGACATGGGATAATGATCTCAAACAGTTGAAGTTTCATTTCAGTGATGCTTTTTCTAAAATTTCTTTGTAAAAACTTTATGACTCTTATATTTATATATGCTTTGATGCAAATTTTGATGTAAAATGTATATATCTTTCATGTATTTTACTTCTTTATTTGGCATTGTTGTCAAAGGGGGAGTAATAGTTAAGAGTCATTCAGAATTTTGTATGTAATGTAAAGAGGGAGTAATAGGAGTAATTGTTAAGGGGGAGTACATGTCATATAGTCAAATTTTGCATTGCACACTTAGTTGACAGAAAAAAAATTAAGTGTTGTCATCAATGCCAAAGGGGGAGATTGTTGGCATTTGATCATTTGATCTAAATCGGTAATTGTTTGTCTACTTGATGCAACTGGTATATGTTTGATTAGATTGTTGTATGATGACTATGTTGTATGTTGTCATTGATGGCAACTATGTTTTTACAATCATCTAAGTCATATAGGTCAACTGGTAAGTAGAGACAGTTTTATCAGAACCGGTAATTAGGACTTTAACCAGTAAAAGGTAGACAATATTATATTTCGACAATCGGTACAAGAAATCTATGAAGAATGAGATGATAAAGTTTTACAGCAGTAATGAAGACTGGTAGATGAAGTTATGTTTGTGACTCCACGTGTTGATTCGATCAGGTGAATGATATTTGATTGATAGAGCAGGTATTCTGACTGAGACTTAACCAGTAGTGATGAAAATCACTCAGATCGGTAAAACGGCACAAAATTGGATTTTTTATGTCGGTGGCTGACATAACTAAAGCGTACAATGCAAGATTGTCTAGATGCATTGAACCTAGGGAATTGTTACAAGGTTCTAGCCGACCTAACGATGATTTTAAGATGTGTGATGAGGTATGAAAGTATATATGAGTATGAGCTTGAAAGCATGAAAGATCATTAGCGAATTTTGTATTTCTAATAGTGCAGTGATCAGAGGAGTTGAGAGATGAAGCATATGTGATGTTGTAATGTTCTGAAGTGGATCTCATCAGACACTGAAGGTGTTATACTAAGATCATTTGTACTTGTTGTCTCCCTAACAGTTACAACAAGATAATCCTCTTACAAGGTCACTCCTAACAAGGTGCAGTCAGATCCTAACAGGTCTGATCATCAAATCCTCTAACCAGGTCACACCTTAACTTGTGTTTGCAAATCCCAGTAACTTGGGTAGCTCCCAACAAGGCTGGTCCTCACAGGCCTTTTTGTAAAGCTCTTAATTGGGCTTAGACACTTCTAATAGGGTGTGCCCCTAACCGGGTGTTGTAGACCTTAACCGGTCAGATCTCCATACAATAGATAGTGGATCTTTGTGGGTACCTACTCCCACTGGGGTTTTTCCCATTTGGGTTTTCCACATATAATCTCGTGTCATGTGGTTTATTCTTTATGTGGTGATTGCATACTTGGTGTTATTTCTTATATGCCTATTAAGTTTTTAATTGGTGAAATTCATAATCAGATTTGTATTGTTTTTACTTGCACTGATTCACCCCCCCTCTCAGTGCCTTATAAGTTCATCACTATATATATATATATATATATATATATATATATATATACATATACATACATACATATACATATGTATGTATATATATCTACATATGTATATATATACATACATATGTATATGTATGTATATGTATATGTATATATATATATATATGTATATGTATATATGTATGTATGTATATGTATATATATATATATATATATATATATGTATGTATCTATGTGTGTGTGTGTATACATATATATACATATAGATATGTATGTATGTACACACACACACAAAGATATATATATATATATACACACACACATATATATATACACACACATATATATATACATATATATGTATTTATATTTGTATATATATAAATGTACACGTATACATATGTATATATTATTTGTTTATGACTATTTTATTTGGTTTTAAGAATCACAATTACAATCTAGATCCCTCAAAATGAGACATTTGGAATCACTAAGAGATTAACAATGGATGAAAGGTTGATACAAGTTATCTGTATACAAAAGGAAAACAAAGAAGAGGCAGTTGCATATTAAACAAATAGCATTGCCACTAGTTTCTTTTGTTGCAACATGAAAATGGCACTCTTGTACAGAAAATACATACATAAAAGGCATGGCATGGCATCCCATGGCCAACACCATGGATGTAACCAATACAATATGCAAGTTGGCACAAGGTGACTAGAAAAGGCTGACGAAATGTGGAGATTGTCTGAAGTTAACGGTTGTTGGATCCACATGGGGAAAATGTTATTGTGTGTGCATGACCACACGTGTGATAGTAACTGTGGGTGAGTTGGGTGGGAAGAGTCAAGAAAGAAGACCACAAAGATGACCTTATAGATAGCATGTTCCTTTTCAAATTGCGTTTATTTGAAACCATAACCATTGTAGCATAGGGTTTAATTGAATTCAAAGAAGAAACAAACCCTTGTGTAGGGTTGCTAGACGAATGTCATGTAGAAAAAATAATTATGTTGTTATACCAAGTCTCCCACTAAAAATAGAATTGAAATGCAAGTATGTAAGAGTTCTAGACACCTAAAATTGTCATGTCTAATTAAATAAATATTTTATTTATTTAATTATTTTAGCCTAATTCCTCTATTAATTAAATAAATCTTTATTTATTTAATTAATTCATTTATCCTCTTCTAGCCTTATTTCTCATTTAAATAAATACTTTTATTTATTTAAATAATCATTTTCCTAAATTAAATAAATATCTTATTTATTTAATTGATCCCACTTCCTCTATTAATTAATTAAATCTTTATTTATTTAATCAATTCATTAGCCTTTTCTACCCATGACACATGTCATTCATCTCTTAATTCATACACTACCTACCCTCTCATTATTTTATTATTTCCTCTACCTACCCTCTAATCATAGCCGACCATTTATCTTTTACACCTCTCAATCTTATCCCTTCATTTCTTATGGTGTCTTCTATATAAGGAGATGCTTTCTTCATTATCAACCCCCTGATCAATTGACTACCCGACTACATTACGCTTTTGAACTTTCATAGGCGATCAAGCCTACTTGCAACCACATTTCCGTTCTTTGTTGAGCTCTTGTGCACACATAAAATCTGAGAGCAAATATATCAAGCAAGATCAATGGAGATAGGAAGAATGGAGATCCAAACCCTATTGGACATGTGATGGTATAATCTTTGTGATTTCATTTTATTTGCATTGTCTTAGGTAATCTTCATATGTTATGGTGGATCTTTGTTGTTGTTAGGCTAGGGTTTTGTGGTTGAATCCATTTAGTCTTTCAATATTGTTGTTGGTATCCATTTTCACCGTATACATTTTGGCACGCCTGTTGGGACTCTTGTCCCTTTTGCATTTAACATCTTTTGTTGCAGATTTTGTGTTTTTGAAGTGGCAGATCTGACATTTTCAACAATATTTTGATATTTTCGCGTCTGCGTACTTTCGGATCGCGTTTTTGATTTTCGACCGCTTCTATGACATCTGAAATTGCGTCTGCGCCTTCGACAGTATTTTATTTTTTTTGCAGATTCCAGGGAACCACGTCCGTGGCAGATCTAACTGCGTCTGTGTTTAGGAACCGCGTCTGTGTCAGATCTAATCGCGTCTATGTTCAGGAACCGTGTCTATGTCAGATCTAATCGCGTCTGTGTTCAAGAACCGCATCTATGTCAGATCTAATCATGTTTGTGTTTCTGGTATCCGCGTCTGCATGCAATTGTTGCATTTTCATTTCTTTGATCTAGTTTTTCGTCATTCGGATTTCAGATCTAATTTATTTTGAACTAACATCTTCAGATCTAGCTAACAAATTTGGTGCAGCTTGTTTTGAAAGCAAAATCATTTTGTTGAAGGCCCCTATTTCACAAAGTCTTTTGGATCTAAAAATTTACTTAACTTGTGTGCTTGCAGGAAGGGGTGGTCATTTGAAACAATCCAAACTACTAATAGATCTTTGTTACAGGGCCTTGGCAAGGGTTTTTGATATTTATTGTGTGTCTTATTTTCATAGACTAGCAAACACTTCAATTGGTGCACTAAAATTGAACCACTGTCTTTTGTGTCTTGGGCAATAGGCTCTTTTTGTTTCATATTTAGAGGGTCTGTCTCCCTGTGTGGTCATTAGGACTACTAGTGAGGAGAGAATGACCCAAGTGGTAGCGAGGAAAAACCACCTCTTTCGAACCACTATAAACAACTGTATCCATGGTGAAAACTATGGATAACATGTGCTGATTAGTTCATATCGACACTATGTCTCCCCATAAACCCGTTTGATCAAATTTATTTGATCAGTTGTAGGGCGTAACCCCTACCGGCTGGGAGCCTTCTGTATTTACAGAGCTAAAAGTGCTGCATGTATGGCCACACGAGTGGATGCCCTTACTAGCACCTTTTTTTTTTAGAAGCCAAAATCCTTCTAATTATTGGGGCAGGAGGTCGGACCTCTAGAGCGGCCCACACACATACAATTCTTAGTAGAGATACAAAGTTCGCCATGGGGAGTTTTCGTGGGGACTGATGCTTGGCTGGCCTGAGAAGTGAGTGCCGAGGGTGGAGCCAGTGGGGTCAAGCATCTAAGTATCTGCTCTGAATAGAGCCGCCTCATGTGGGAATCAACAACTATTGTCCTGGCCAACCATAAGAATTGTGCTTGTCTTATTTTGAACAATCAAACATTCAAGACCAAACATTAAAACATTGTGTCTTTTGTGTCTTCAAGTGTATGTAAAACATTTTTTACATCAAACAACACACTTTTCTTTGAGTCATTTTGAGTCTAAACACTTGCGAACATTGAGTCCTCATCAATATTGTGTCCTCTTGTCACGAAAAACAGTCAAAAATTTAGATTTGGTCACAACAAACAACTTCACAAATTGGAAAAATTTAAAGTCCAACAAACAAGAGCAGTCAGTTTCAGACTTATTGAGCTTCCTAGGCTATCTCTCTGGGTTTTCATCTAGCATTCAACCTATTTCTGGGTCTCACAAAGTCCATCATTGCTTTACACCTTACATTACATTCACATTTGTCTAAACTTGAGTCAAAAGGTCACTTGCTTGTCCTCATCATACTTTGTCAACACATTACATACAACAACATTTTGCTAAGTGGTCCCTCATCAAGGTCTATCACCTTTGGGTCTCATTTGGTCTTTCTTAGATTCAAGGTCAACTTACCTCATCAAGAGAAACTATCATCTCTTTGGAAGTCACACCTACTCTACTACATACATACTTGGTCTTACACTTTGGACATTGCAAGTAAACTTCAGATTCATTTACATTCCATCCAACTCTTGGTCTTCCATACTCTTTCCATTTTCATCTAGTCTCACACATCTTGGTCAATACCTTGTTCATGGTTGAAACTCGTTCCCAAAAATCTAGGAGAGAAACTAAAGAGGCTCAAGAGTCTGCAAACATGAGTTCCTATGAGTTTGACAATGATATCTTTTTCAATTCTAATCATACTACATTACCTGACATGGATGCCTATAGAAACATTCCAAATGTTGAGAACATGGACACTACAAACAACAATGATACACACAATGACAATATGGACAACTTTTCTGTACATTCAGCAGAAGTGGAAGACTCCATTATGGATCCCCATTTCAATAGATTGGTTGAGGAAATAATAAGGAGAGATAGACAATACTTCTTACAAGCGATGGCACAAAGTGGAGCCAAGATCCCTCATGATTTTGACATGTCTCAAATAATGGAAAATCGACCTTTGCAACAACCCCACCTCAACATGGATCAAAGGAGGCCTAATAGTGGAGGCAATAGAGGACCACATATGGTGCCTGAATCACCATCATCTTTGTTTCAAAAACCTGAGGTCCCACATATACATCGTCAATTATATGATACTCACCTTCACAGACCTTTATGGAAGTCTTATGCAGAAAAATATACTCAATCACATACCAATGCTAAGGACCAACCACCAAAGCAATTGGATATCCAAAGGCATGTTCAAAATTTGGACAGAAGGAAACCCTGAGTCAAATTTGGGGGCAACACACTAGAACAAACTCATGACATTCCTATAGAGTATGGTACACAAGGACAAAGTAGATATTCCACTCCTCATCATGACTATACCAAGTGGTCCATATACGTAACATCATTATAGACCTCCTCCATATGAACATGTATATGATCAATATCATCCATATATGCAACATTCTCCTCCTCCACCCGGTGGTTCAGGCATGGCGTATGCTCCAAGAAGTCGGTCTCCACCCAAGAACAATTTGGAACAACAAATTAAGGACTTACAAAAGAAAATGGAGGACATAAATACACCGAAGCCAATGTACACAATGAGAGACATATGTCCCTATCCATTTGACAAAAGCATTACAATGCCTCCATTTCCTACACACTTTGTGACACCTAAGTTTGATAAGTATAGAGGAAAAGGGGATCCTAAGGCACACATAAGACAGTTTTTCACAGCTTACATTGAAGTAGCAGCAGAAAAGACATATTTGATGAGATTATTCCCACAAAGCTTAAGTGATCAAGCTATGGAATGGTTCTCTCAACTTCCACCTAGAATTAAGTCTTGGGGTGACTTAGCTGAGGCATTTATACAACATTTCTCATATAACATAGAGATAGACATATCAGTCACTACCTTGTACAACACCAAGCAAAAGGATGGAGAATATTTTTCATCATTTTTACAAAGATGGAGGAATCTAGCCAGCAGATGCTCTTATGAAATTCCATAGAAACAAATGGTAGAGATGTTCACCCAGAATGTTAACAAAGATATTGGTTATGATCTAAGAAAAACTTGTTTGTCCACCTTCAAGGATGTCATTGAAAAAGGCTTAGCAATAGAGAAGGTCCTAATTGAACAAGGAGTCATTAAGATATTTAAAGAAAACAAAGAGGACGTTAAAGGAAAAGATAAGCCAAGATTTTGGAATAAAAACAAGAACACAGTCAATGATGGTGTTGTTGATGCCAATACAGTGCGACCTAAAATCATTTTTTCTGGATCAAGCTCTACAAACAATCAAGTGAATACTCAAACAACTTCCAAATCACGGAGGAAGTACACTCCATTGGGAGAACCACTCGAGTCAGTTTTCAAGAAGCTAGTGGCAAACAAGATAATCACAATTCCAGATTTACCTTGATATGAGCCAAAGGTCAACCCAAATTGGTGGAATGATGATGAATATTGTGAATTTCATAAAAGCAAGGGACATAAAATAGGAGATTGTCATCGACTGAAGAACATCATACAAGATCTCATTGATAGAGGTGACATTGAGATCGAAGGACACTCATCCAATCAAGAACATGAAATGTTTAAAGAACCATTCCCAAAACATGACAAGGGAAAAGCTAAAGCCACAGATGACCAAACCAACTATACCAGAGCATCCTATAACTATGATTCAACTATCAATCACATTTCGATGGACAATTATGTCTCTACCATAATCATCAAGGACAAAACGCCTGAGAATTCCACCCAAAGACCCAAGATTGTCCTAAAAGGCATTGGATCTTCTTCCGAACCTACCTCTAAATGTAATGTTACAACTTGTCGAGGTAAATTCACCTTGCAGGGTGCTCTAGCTAAAAATACTGCTTCCTCATCAACCAAACCTGAGTATGACCTTGTAGAACAGTTAGGGAAGACACCCGCGCTTATCTCCATCCTTGAGCTCTTACGCATATCCCCCGCACATAAAGCCATTCTTGACAAAATCTTGAGAGACACTGTTCTCCCCACTGATCTGAACGTGGACCGGTTTCAAGCCATGGTGGGATACCTTTCTGTTCCACACTCCCTTACATTCACAGAAGCTGATGACGCCTCCGTGAGCCAGCCACATAATGCACCTTTACACATTGAATCCTTCCTACACAAACATCGAATAAAATGAGTCCTGATAGATGGAGGAGCTGGTCTTAACATATGTACTTTGAACACAATAATACAATTGGGATATTTAGACAAAGTTGTGAATTCTACAAACAAAATTACCATCAAAGCATATGATGATGAAGAGAGTTCATCCAAAGCATATGATGATGAAGAGCGTTCATCCAAAGGCGCAATCACCTTACCTCTCAGAGTTGGGCCAGTTACAAAGGATGTGGTTTGTCAAGTCCTAGACCTGGATCTCACATACAATATACTCTTGGGACGCCCATGGATTCATGAGATGAACGCAGTCCCATCTACATATCATCGATGTATCAAGTTCCCACACAATGGAGTTGAAGTGACCATCAAAGCTGACCCAAATCCATTCATATATTGCAACAATCTGCGACCTACATCAGAAATAACAATCCCAGTCAATCGAGAAGTTGTTCCTTCTTCTGCATATGTGGATCCAGAATCCTTAAAAGCTTCTACATCAAAACAAACAAAGCTCAAAGAAAAGTTCAAGTTTAAAGACTTGGGATGTGGTGAGTATATCTTTCATGTTGATCAACTCCCACTATCTCCTAAGACATTCAGTCGACGGGAACAATCTATAAACTATTTATAAGGAATTGGGTGTGAACCACCTAGTGTTGTGGCTACTAAGTCTGAATATAAATCTCCTCTAGTGGTGCAAGCATCTCTTGATATCAATAGTCCTAAGAGTGGTTCCAACAAAGAATCTATTGAGCGTATTGCCATCCCTCTTGAGAACTCACATAGCTTTACCATTTCATCCACTCATTCCATTTCCACTCCACTCCTCGACTTGGATCAACAAGATTTACAAAATCCCTTAGTCATTGGGGATCAAGAATCAAGCTTTGAAAAGAAAAATCTAAAAGTCAAAAATAAAGAAAAGTGCTTTAGTCCAAGTAAAAATCAAAAGTTATTGGACTCTGAAAAAATCAAAGTCAAGGATAAAAATCCTATGAAAGAAAAAGAACAGGAGTTGATCTCCCCTAATATCAAAATAACTGGGGGCAAAAGTTCTACAATTTCAAGTAAAAAAGATCACTTGTTGATCCTAAGTCTCCATCATGCTATCCTACTTTCACTTCTTTTCACAGTCATAAGCCTTCATTCCTCATCCACGTGTTCCACACATCCTTTCCCTCTTGGTGATACATCACGGACCTTTAATGGAACTTCCTCAAAGGACTTAGTTATCAAGGATGCCCAAACTTCTTTAGGTGACACGCATACAGGCCTACGTAGTCCACACATTAGTAATTCTATCTCAGTTCCTTCATCAAGGAAGATAGTCACTTGAGCTACACATCATTCAGTCAAGGAACAATGCAGCTACAATCATAAGGTTAAGCCTCACACATTTGAGGTGGGTGACTTAATTCTCAAAGATCATCCTAAAAATCAGCAGGACAGAGAGAAGAAGGGCAAGTTCGAACCAAATTGGCTTGGTCCTTACATCATTACAATAGCCTATGGATCCGGTGCATATTAGCTCTCAACCAGAGAGGGCGAACCTTTGGAGGATCCTATCAATAGCATGCACCTTCACAGGTTTTACATATAGCTCTTCAAAGTATCCTAATCCAAAAATACAAAAAAAATTCAAAAAATTCAAAAATACAAAAAAAAATCAAAAAATTCAAAAATACCAAAAAAACAAAAAAACAAAAAAAAATAAAAAATACAAAAAAATTCATAAAAATTAAAAATTGTTACTTGGTGAAAACCTAGCAAACAGGCGCCTTGTGACACAAAAAAAAATTGAAAAACAGAAAAACATTTCGTCCAACGGTGAAAACCACTTTGGTGGCGCCCTGGGCAAGTACCATGGTGAAAATCGGGTCATTGCCGCCATGTGTAGAGACATTTCTCCTCCCTCCTTCAGGATTCAATTCCATCCTTTCACTTTGCACACACTCACAACCTATTCATTCATAACAAACTTACCCATTCCCATCATGGCTTGTTCTTGATCTACCCAAGATTGGTTAGCCATTCATAATAATCATTCCTTTTAACCCCTTTCCATCCATAATAAATCAGCTCCTATCTATGGCTAAGGCAAATCCTATGTCTAGTGATGGGTGTGGAACTGAGAGCATCACACGTTCCGAGGAGTACAATTTTTTTCAGTCTATCCGCACACAATCCGCAATAAAACAACACTTGCATCACCAGCCCGCAATAAAGTTCCATCTTCTCTGCAATAAAGTATCAGTTGCATGGATTCAGTCAGTTTCAAATGAGACACAACAACAACAATGGGCTTCAACAAATCAAATCTTTCAACAGATTCAGACAACATGATGGTTCAATGTTATCTATCCTTTTGTGAAAGTAAACATTGTGACCACAATCAAATAAGACTTATACAAGTGACAAGAGACACTAAAACTTGAGGACTATAGTGGATGTTGGTGTCGAGTCTTGGTTTTCTTTTGATTTTATCTTTTGGTGACATGTCTTTTAGCTTTTTCAGGATGTCTTTGACTAGAAAGGCGAGGATGGGGTATCATCACCTATTTTTTCTTTGTTGTCTGTGGATTGTCTCTTAGTAATTCTATGACTTGTCCAAGGATATGAGGACACTGTGAGTCTAGTATGAACTGGGGCATTCCTTGTTTGAGATTGTCTTATCTCCATGCAAACAGGTACAATGACTTTCTGGGTCAAACATATGCCTCGATTGTCATAACCTACTTGCCATAATAAAGCTCAGTGATGATAATGCACAAGAAGCTCTTTCACTTTCATATCTTCTACCTTCCATCCCCCTTTCTTGATTGACTTCCATAGTCCTTCTTGAGTTTGCGTAGCCTGCTATCACATGACTGAGTATAATGACACACCAAAAATATTTGCATTTCATGTAGTTGCACCTGCATTACCACATATTAAGCATTTCATACATACATATTGATATCACAATTGCATCACATCCTAGACACAACACATGTTAGCACATTCTACATTCTCATCATATTCATCTAGATTTCATACATTCACATTCGCATAACATATTAAAAACATAAAAGAACAAAAATATTGCATTCCATCATGTACATATTTGCATCCATATCATAAGCATCACATAGGTACACATGCATATAACTGCCGCAAGGATGCACCATCTCATATATATATCAAAATCATAAGTGTCATGATACAATGATGTCAAAATCATATGGCTACAAAATCACCCGAAGGTGTCTACATCATAATACAGAATGGTACAAAAGGGAGCCCTCTAAGGCTATGATGAACTCCCTCCCTCGGAGCCGCCTGGCCTCGATGGAGTTTGAGCCCTGGAAGGACCCACCCCAAGATCATCTCTCCTGTCCCCTCTATCTGGTGGTGGTGGAGGACCCATAACCGCACCGCTGGACACCTGTCTCCTATCCTTCCCTCCAGTGGTCATCGCTGTTCGCGATGGTCTACGGAAGCTCCTAGCCTGCTGCTCTGGTGGCACAGCCCCATAGTATAGGTCTCTCCAGTAGCCTATCTCCTCCCCGGCTTGCAGAACATAAGCATAACTAGCTCTTGTGTCCTTTGTCGCCTGCCTCCCTACCCTCAGTGTTGTCTCAGCCTCTGTATAACGCTGGATAGCTTGATCTCTCTCCCACTCCATGTCCCTCAGCTGTCTCTTGAGTCTATTTGTATCCCTATAAAGTTTGCCCCCATCCCATAGCCAATCCTCGTGTCGCCCTATCCGGATAGAGGAACCCACTAATCACTCCTATCGGTATTGCTAGTAATGCTAATCCAGTCCGTGTCATCGTGTCCCATGCCACATGTCCATCCCTCATCTCCAGTCTCGAATCCTGAAACACTCATCTCAGTGCATCCTTGTCTCTATCTCGATCGTATGGTACTAACTCCCCATCGATCGGTATCCTTAGTATCCTGTATACATCCTCTAGGGTGCCTTTCATCTCACCCATCAGCAAATGGAAAGTGCAAGTCTCTGAGTGTTATCTCTCAACAAGTGCAGTCAGTAACTCCATATTCGCCTGAAACTCAGGCACATACAGAATAAATCGCAAACCCATAACCTTAATAGCTACTCTATCCTCAAAAGTCAGCTCCGGTTGTAACCTCTGAGTCAATGGGAATCTCTCCCGTGACTCCAGCATAGGTAGATACTCCTGCAGTCAAGCAAATCAACTGTGGCAGTTAAAGTGGCATTCACTATTCATCACAAAATGTTGCTTATTATCTTAGTGCTTATACTTATCATATGGTGTTCTATCCTAGTGACACTCATTGTTCATCACAAAGTGTTGCTCTTTATCCTAGTGGTACTCACTATTCATCACAAAGTACTACATTTTTGTACTCCTTGTTCATCACAAAGTGTTGCTCATATTTTGCACTCCCTGTTCATCACAAAGTGTTGCTCATATTAGTACTCCTTGTTCATCACAAAGTACTTTGTCTTGGTACTCCCTGTTCATCACAAAGTGCCTTGATCTATCCTGGTCTTCCCTAGAGGACCTGCTTGAGTGAATCCTCTCAACAACTTATCCAATCGACAGTGTATGTTCATCACAGAAATGCCGATTTGGCCTAGAAGACATAAACGCGCTTTCAGACTGCACAAACACTCCTAGCCAACCCAAACGCGCCTGGCACCAGCACATATGTGCCTAAGTGTTTTTTGACCTTGTTTGACATACCTAAACATGCACTTATTGCGCTACCTAGCATGCATTAATGACAACATTTATTGCGACAAAGTACAAGGAGGTTTTGTGGTACTCACCAGCTCTCCTGCATCTGTTGGCCTCTGAAATCGGCGAACGCGATCGAATCTATGCATCAATGCCATCACTGCTGACTGTTGCTGCTCTATTCTCTCTTTGCACTCTGATCTCTTGGATGTGTGGATGATAATGAGGATGTATTCCCCTTGTGGTCTATCTTATAGACTACCCTAGCCCTAGCCCTAACCCTCGTTTCCCGAGTCAGTCTTCATTATCCTGTGACTCTGTCACTCTATCTTGTTAGTCCATTCTAGCCTTTCTTTCTTATCGAGAGATTGTCTGCGATCTTTCCAAACATTTTCATCCAATCTCTCGAGGGGGCATATCATTCCCCTCTTGGGGCAACTTTATATCAGTTCATATTATCTTCTTTGAAACAACGCAACAAGTTGCATTGTCTCAAAGAGGGGCAAAATGTAGACACCTAAAATGTCATGTCTAATTAAATAAATATTTTATTTATTTAATTATTTTAGCCTAATTCCTCTATTAATTAAATAAATCTTTATTTATTTAATTAATTCATTTATCCTCTTCTAGCCTTATTTCTCATTTAAATAAATACTTTTATTTATTTAAATAATCATTTTCCTAAATTAAATAAATATCTTATTTATTTAATTGATCCCACTTCCTCTATTAATTAATTAAATCTTTATTTATTTAATCAATTCATTAGCCTTTTCTACCCATGACACATGTCATTCATCTCTTAATTCATACACTACCTACCCTCTCATTATTTTATTATTTCCTCTACCTACCCTCTAATCATAGCCGACCATTTATCTTTTACACCTCTCAATCTTATCCCTTCATTTCTTATGGTGTCTTCTATATAAGGAGATGCTTTCTTCATTATCAACCCCCTGATCAATTGACTACCCGACTACATTACGCTTTCGAACTTTCATAGGCGATCAAGCCTACTTGCAACCACATTTCCGTTCTTTGTTGAGCTCTTGTGCACACATAAAATCTAAGAGCAAATATATCAAGCAAGATCAATGGAGATAGGAAGAATGGAGATCCAAACCCTATTGGACATGTGATGGTATAATCTTTGTGATTTCATTTTATTTGCATTGTCTTAGGTAATCTTCATATGTTATGGTGGATCTTTGTTGTTGTTAGGCTAGGGTTTTGTGGTTGAATCCATTTAGTCTTTCAATATTGTTGTTTCTATTTTCACCATATACAGAAACCATAACCATTGTAGCAATAGGGTTTAATTGAATTCAAAGAAGAAACGAACTCTTGTGTAGGGTTGTTGGACGAATGTCATGTAGAAAAAATAATTATGTTGTTATACCAAGTCTCCCACTAAAAATAGAATTGAAATGCAAGTATGTAAGAGTTCTAGTAAAAAATACAAAACTTGTTAAACTTGTCAGTTTCATCAGTGACTTGTGTAGTTGTATTTCAATTGTAATTTTAGTATGAGGAATGGTAGAAGAACAAATGTAGTTATGTTGTAGGTGAGTCATTGAGGAACCTTAATGATGAGATCCATATAATAATCATGGTCATATAAGAACATAGTTAATTGTGCTGTGCACTACTGTTGATGGTGAGTAGCTATTATGTCGTGTAAATAGCAAGGGGGTATGACATTTGCTCACATTTGATGGGGTTTATTGTATGTTAGATATAAATGGATCACATTTAATCGACAGGATAGGGGACTCTGATTCTATCAGCATCTAGTTGATGTGGGGGCTCAATTACAAGTTGTTGTTGTCGTTGGAGCAGGAGTATGGGGGTATGACATTAGATTGCCATGCAATCAAAGGGGTTTGTACACACATATTGCCTTTTTTCAAATGTGGCATGGTGTTGAAAATGAAAGTGTGGGAACGTGCATCAAGTGTGAACTAATTTTGATGTGTTCATATGAATTTTGTAACCTCTAACTCAACTGGGAAGGGTTTCATAGTAAGAAGGGCAAAATGAGTATAAGGGTGCAAAACATGGAGGGTTGCTAAGCATCGTGTGATTAAGAACACTTTGTCTTTAGGATACAAGCCATCTATTGTTCAAAAACAAAGGTTGAACAAAATGTCAAAGACATGTGATGCTTATTATGTTGCTTTTTCATATATGTTGTGCAAATAATTAAGTGGTATGAAAGTAATTTGCTTTATATATATGTGCTCATTTTTTTCTATTGACACTAACAAAGAGTATTTGTACTTTTGTTAGCTTTATAATGTTGTATGCTAAAGTTGTGGTGTTTGTGTGTCACCCTTCAGAGACAAAACTATTTGTCTTTTATAACGTGTTGATGGCACTCCTACCAAGGAACTACTGGATCCATCTACCTATTCAAGAATGGGAAATTCCAAAGGATGGATGGGTTTCTTTGAGCATGCTAGCAAAGTTAATTAAAATTGATTGCTGCTATGTTGAACTTGCAATTGCCCATGTCATTGGACATTATGTTCTTTATTCGTAGCCTTGTTTTATATATCTAGCATAGCTCATATTGATTTTTCTCTCTAATTGCATGGACTTTTTACAGTCATACGGGTTTATTGTACAAATTGCACTGGAATTCGTGAATACTACATTCTAGGGGAAAGTTTGGATGAAGCTATTAGGTGTTACGACTTGTATAATGACAAAGCTCCTATTGGTGGGATTGTGCCATATAAAATGGTGAGAACAAACCCAAGTGTGAGACATGTGCTAAGAACATATATGCAGTATGTAGTATACAAGGATGATCGAATTGTGCAGAATGTAGAGGCTAGGCACGACCAAGCCATGTCTCTAGAGATGGTGGATGAACTGAAAGTAAGTTTTAGGTCAATCATCTTCCTTTTGAAGCACAAATGAAATCCACTTGCTATGGCCAAAGAACCTTGTTCAACAAAGGAGGTAGATAATTGTGAAAAATAGAGGAATTTGTAGAGAATGAAGTGACTCCAGTTGAGAAGGATCACAATGACTGCTACGTACCAATGGCAAAAATCACTTTTTGGTTGTTGTCAATGGTCTTCTATTTTGCCACTATTTTGACCTCATATGAATGCTGCTAAGGGCATTACATTCCTACTTTTGCTAGCACTCATATGTTTGAACTGTTATATTAAAAGCATATCTATTTCCCTATCTAGCCATGGTTGTTTGTGAATATATATGTTGGCCAGGTAGAGGTTAATTTATTTTGTTATGTGTGGATTGTATCTCACATTGGATATGAGGTTTGTGCGTACCAAGAGTGAAATGAAAAGAAGGCTCAAGAACATGGTGTGTTTTGTAATCACAAGGCAAAAGATAGAGATGAAAAAAATTCACCTGATGTATGTCTAAAGTCGCGCTTAAACCATAAAAATGTGTAATACTAAATATCATAGTTATTATATAAAAAGAAAATGTTTGTACTTGTGTTTGGATGATAACTTGTTTGCTATAGGACACCATTAATAGATAAGGCCCGATTTATATGACATAAATATTTGGAAGTTAAATTACAATCTAATTGTGTACATAATTATTAATTTTTATAAATTGGAATGAAAATCCTCATATTCATGCAATTTTGGCAAAATTGCAAAATGACATATATTGTTGGTCATATGTATTACTAGTGTTAGTCATAGTTTGAATTGGTGGTTAAACTGGCTTTGTATAATTGACTAAGTCTATCAATTGATAGTATAATTTGGCATTTGTTGGCACACCTAAACATTATGTCCAACATTGCCACATTTGGGGAAAAATATGTCTTCTAGCAACTATGTTTACTTTCCAATTTTAATTATCACCAACAATATTTTTCCATGGAAGTCTTCCTATTCAAACTATGTCTCAACACTTGGCGTTAGCGACCACAAGCTTGAGGTAAATATACATCTCTGATCTTAATCACACGTAATATTCACATTTGTATATGTAACATACATGTCATTTTTGTATGTACCAATTATGACAATTGGCATGTGTTTAGAAATCTTGTGAGTGCATTCCTTGCAAGGGGTGATAATTGTCTAAAAATTGTTCAAGTTGGGGGAAAAAATGAATTCTATATAGTGTAAAATGTGCTTAATACCCAATGTAAACTACCACTAACACTAGTCATACATGCAGGTAGTTCATTTACAAGGATGCTTCATCAGTCCACAGCAACGTCCACAAATTATAGGTTATTCCACCTCTCCCAAATATAGTCACAAATTTTACTTTCAGTTAAATTTGAAAATCAAATTGCGTGTTCTTTTTTGTTGTCCTCATTCATTAGTTTGAGGGCATATTTTATGCTAACGGATATGATAAAATACGTTCTTGTGTCTCATTTGATCGACCCCATTACCTGTTGCCAACATACTTACCATACCTTGGTCTAAAATGGAGTTGTTCATGATATATGATATTGCACAACATAATGTTTTTTGTACAACAACCAAGGTCCATGCCCTCTTTGTAGAGGATTATGGTTTTCCGTATAGAAAAAGTATTTAGTGAAACGTAGAGACGGATGAAAATAGTTCCGAGGGAGATATTGATGATTCAGAAGTCGATCCGTATTAAGAAGATGATGATGGTATGGGCTATGAGGATGTTGAAGGCCATATCAATGATGTCAAGGGTCAGAAAAAGGCAGAATATGGGCTGAGCACAAGCGAGATCTGTAGTTTACATTTTGATTTTTTTGTTGGACTTTTTCTGTTATAGATGTAGTGTTATCCTTCATCGCTTGAACCTATATGGATAAATACGTTGTATGTCTTTTTAGTTGTGGATGATAGGTCACTGTGTATACCACAATTGTTTGCACAGGTATGCATGCATCATACAACTGAACGTGTGTGTGGCAGATTTTTATATTCTGTCTTTATGGTGCATGTTCATATGGAGGAGGTCACAAATTTTAGGATCTGGCGAGGCTGAACATGCATAGATTGGTCAAGCACAACCATCCATTCATTTTGTTGCAAAGGCGTTGGCCATCTGTGACTAAAAGAACAAAAAAAAGGGACCCCCCTCTGAGAGATTAAAGAATACCTCAAGAAGAGGGCGATGGATGTCGATTAGCAGATAACTGTGAAGAAAAATATCGAAAAAAGGTGTGTGACTGAGTGTGTATGTAGAGCGTATGGAAAACAATCATATGAGGAGCTCCCTAAGGAAGGCAAGAAATAGATTGCAGATGAAATGAATGTTTACAACAATTCTCTAGTTAAGGAGGAGAGAAGAAAGAGGCTTTGTAGTGACGATGGAAAGAAAGAAATTGGCTGAAATGGTAATTTCTAGTTGTACTATGCAGTCTCTTGTTTTACACTTTTATAAGTTCAATGTATTGTGCATGCATAGCAATGTGTTTTGAAGTGACCAATGTGGTTATGATAGGGTGATGTTAAGGTGGTTCATAGTGGTAGTCTGCAATCTTAAGAGGATTTGGCAATGAAAGAAATTCCCCAGTAAAATGCTCGACATAACAAAGCTACAGGGTAGTCTCTGCAAAGGGGTCATACTAGGGACGATGGGTCAGGCTTAACGCACACGCACTTGTATTGTGGACACCAAGTATAAAGCGAACAGAGGTGCCGGTAAAATATGGCTTAGAGTTTAAGTATAGCGCAGAGTGATGGAAAACCCTGGCCGGATACTATCCATCTGCTTATGCAGGAAATTGGGAGCTCATAAACTCTCTGAATTTGATTGAGAGCTTAAATTTGAAGAGTATTTTTTTCAACTTTCAAATTTAAATATGATAAGTGTTCTAAATCGTTTGACACTTTTGTCTTTTTTTTTCATTGCAGATTAAACTTTAAAAAAACTGGAATGAATTTTGTTTTTGGAGTCTCATTGCTAATTACATCTTGACCCCGAAATGTGAGTGATGTTGTTCTTGTTGGAAGTTGAAGTCCAATGGACTCCTTCCTTGTTTGCTGCCAAAACTCTTGGCTATTCATATTCTCTTTGCAAGCTCTTTAAGAGCTGATTGTAATTCATTTCTAAAGGTTAATTTCTGGAGCTGATTGCAGCTGTGTATATGTAAACCAGATTGGTGACTAATAGATTGATTCCCCTACTTCAAGTGTGGATGTAGGCAATTGCTGAACCACGATAAATCTGTGTGTCTCATTGTTTGTGTTGTGTATTGTTAATTCTATGTATTTGCTATTTTCAATTCGATTTTTCATCCTAACAATTGGTATCAGAGCGAGGTTAGATTGTTGTTTAGATTTTGGTGTTTGAATTTCCAGAATCATGGAAGAATCGAAGATAGAGAAGTTCTCCGATCAGAGCTTTGGGTTATGGAAAGTGCAGATGGAGTCTTTGCTGATAAAGCAAGACCTTTCACTCGCACTTGAAGGGAAAGCAAAGAAACCAGTTGGGATGGTTGATGAAGATAGGGAAAAATTGGACAAGAAGGCGAGAGCGACAATTTTTCTCTCGTTGTCCAATAATGTTCTCTTCAATGTCACGGGTGATGCAACAACAAAAGATGTATGGGATAGACTCTCAGCCATGTATGAAATGGCATCGACTGCAAATAAAGTTTTTATTATGAAGCGCTTGTACAAACTGAAAATGAAGGAAGGTTGTGCTATGGCAAACCACATCAATGAATTCAATACATTGATTAGTCAAGCGACTTTGGTGGGGATGACACAAGATGATGAAAGCAAGGCTGTTTTGTTATTATGTTCTTTACCAAGCAGCTGGGATGGTGTTGTAACAGCAGTTAGCACATCTGTATCCGATAAAAATAAGTTAGTTTTTAATGATGTAGCAGCTACTCTTCCCAACGAGGATTTGAGAAGAAAGAATGATGAACCTTCATCCGGTGAAGCCTTAACGGTGGTCAGCACCGATAATAGAGATAGAAGTCATAATAGAGGCAGAAATAATTACCATAGACGTTCGAAATCAGCAAAGAGATCGAAGTCTAGAAACAGAAATGGTGAATGTTGGTTTTGTGGCAAAGCTGGTCATGTGAAAAAGGATTGCAGAAATTTCAAAAGAGCACGAGAGAGTGCGGGACAGCGAAGCAAATACATTTTATGATAAAGATGATAGTGTTTTAATCCTTTCAACAACCGACACTACTCTGGATTCATGGGTGCTTGATTTCGGTGCCTCCTATCATGCTACCTCATGTCTTGAAGCGTTCATTAACTACCATGAAGGTCATTTTGGCAATGTTTTTTTAGGAGATAGCAAAGCTTGTGAAATTACAGGCAAAGGAGATGTATGGCTGCCATTAGAAGGTGGTAAAACATGGCTGCTCAAAGATGTTCGCCATGTCCCAAAATTGAAGTGGAATTTGATATCCGTTGGACAGCTCTTTGGTCAAGGTCTTAATGTTAATTTTCTCCCAGATGCATGGAAAGTAACACATGGTACCATGCTGATTGCAAATGGTAATAAAGTGGGAAGCCTATACATATTTAAGACTCATGGTGAAGTGGGAGCTGCAATGGTGATTGAGGACAGCAAAGTGGATCTTTGGCATCAAAGACTTGGGCACATTAGCAAGAAAGGACTCCATGTTATGCATACAAGAAATCAGCTACCGGGCCTCAAGCTTGTTGACTTATCCTTTTGTGAACATTGTCTTTATGGCAAACAAAAGAGAGTCATTTTTTTGAAAGGTGGGTGTGACACAAAGACAACACCGCTGGAGCTTGTATACTCGGATGTTTTTGGACCAACCAAGGTAACCTCCATTGGAGGAGATAACTATTTTGTAACATTTCTTGATGATTGTACAAGAAAAGTATGAATTTATATGCTTTCTAGAAAATCTGAAGTGTTTTCAAAATTTAAAATTTTCAAGGCTTTAGTTGAAAATTAGATTGGGCATCGGATTAAATGCTTACAAACCGATAATGGTGGGGAATTTTGCTCACATGAATTTGATAATTTTTGTGTTGATAATGGGATTAGAAAAATCAAGGTTGTTCCTTTCACTCCTCAAGAAAATGGTGCAGCCGAGAGGATGAATAGAACAATCCTTGAGAAGGCACGATGTATGTTGTCTAATGCAGGTTTAGGCAAAGAATTTTGGGCAGAAGCCTGTAACACAACAGCATATTTAATCAACTGAAGTCCATCATCTAAATTGGATTTTGGTATTCCGGAAGAGGAATAGCAAGGGAAGAGGATTTCGTATTCACATCTTCATGTGTTTGGATGAGAAGCTTTCTCGCATATACCCAAGGAAAAGTGAACGAAATTAGATCCAAAGTCGCTGAAATGTATCTTTGTGGGGTATGGAGAAGAGCAGTTTGGTTTTAGTGGGAGCTCCTATGACATCTATATCTGTTGACTACAATTCTCAGTCTGAGAATGATGAAGAGAGTGATGAAAATGTTTGGTCTTCTTGTAAATTTGAAATTGGGGGTCTCCATAACAGAGCGAATTCTCCCCAAAATACCACTCATATTGTAGGAAACCTTGGCTCCCTTTATTCCCAATTGGCTGGGCAACCCACACGGTGGTCTTCAACTCCACCTCAGTCTGCACAATGTGTTTCATCCTCCCCACACCCCGTGAGCTCCCTGCAACTTCCGCACCCCCTAGTCTCCTCTCCTTCTCCCCACGGATTCCCTGCAGCCTCCCCTCACTCCTCACGAGACCTGCCAATGCTGCAGGCTCCCCGTGAACCCCCCGCAATGATCTTCCCCTATGCGCAAGCTCCCTCCCATGAGCTCCTCACCCACTCTCATGCCACGGTCTCTGCACCGCCCCGTCCCTTGCACTCACCTACTGCTACGAGGTCTCTGCCACCATCGTGCATCCAAACTGCTGATGGTGATGTGGCAGCCCCCTCCCATAGACCTAGTTCCCTGCACAAACAGTCATTGCAGGTAGAGCATGATATTTCTAGAGGTTCATTTTCCCACGAATTGCCTGCACACAATGTGGATAAAAATCCACAAGTTTTTGCATACCCTGTAGATAGGAAAACAAACAAGGATATTAGTAGAGACATTAACAGTGGGAGCAATGTAAATGTACATAAACAGGGGACACATAATGGTTCTACTACTCCAGCCGAGAGTCAATTGAGGAAATCAACCAGACAGAGTCGACCTCCTGCAAAAATTTTTGATTATAACTTATTGTTTTGTGAAGAAGCTGAACCTTCTTTGCTCATCTCTGATCAAATAGAGCCTGCAACATACAAAGAAGCTTGTAAAAATGTAGACCGTGATAACTGGCACGCTACAATGTGCGAAGAAATGGACGCACTAGTGAGAAATCAGACATGGGATTTGGTGCCACTTCCGCCTGATAGAAAAGCATTAAGAAATAAATGGGTATACAAACTAAAAGATGAAGCCGATGGTCACAAAAGATTTCGAGCAAGACTAGTTGTAAAGGGATATGCTCAGCAACAAGACCTTGACTTCAAAGAAATTTTCTCGCCGGTAGTTAAAATGACTACCATCCGAGCACTATTGGGCTTAGTTGCAGCCTGGGATCTTGAACTTGAACAACTAGATGTAAAGACGGTTTTTCTCCATGGCGACCTTGATGAGGAACTATTTATGCATCAGTCGGAAGGGTTCATTAAAAAGGGGCAAGAACACCTTTATTGCAGATTGAAATGCAATTTGTATGGGCTTAAGAAAGCCCCCCGGTAGTGGTATTTTAAATTTGACAAGTTCATGATTGATCACAAGTTTACTCGTAGCGAGTCTGATCCTTGTATCTATTACAAGAAGCTTCCTAATGGCAAATTTGTCATTCTTCTCCTTTATGTGGATGATATGCTAGTGGCCAGCACAAGCATGAGGATTGTGAGTGAACTTAAGACTCATTTAGCAAAGGAATTTGCCATGAAAGATTTAGGGGCAGCAAAGAAGATCCTAGGAATGACTATTTTTCAGGATAGAAAAAAGAGAGAACTCAAACTATCTCAGCAAGACTACATTAAAAAAGTCTTGGACAGATTTGGTATGGCGGATGCTAAGTCTATTTGTGTACCCTTAGCCTCTCATTTTGAGTTGTCTTCTCAATTGTGTCCTAAAACACAAGAAGATAAGGAGTTTATGGATAAAATTCCATACAAATCTGTAGTTGGAAGCCTCATGTATGCTATGGTGTCTACTCGACCGGACATTGCTCATGTCATGGGATTGGTGAGCAGATTTATGGCTAATCCGGGCAAATCACATTGGGAGGTGATTAAGTATATATTGAGGTATCTCAAAGGTACTTGTGATTTTTGTTTATGGTTTGGAAAGGACAAGGCAGTTTTGCAAGGGTTTACCGATTTTGATTTTTCTGGTGACTTAGACAAAAGAAAGTCTACTTCTGGTTATGCTTTCACATTTGTCGGGGCAGTGATTAGTTGGGCTTCAAAATTGCAACATACAGTTTCTCAATCAATTGCGGAAGCAGAATGCATAGCTCTTTTTGAAGGAGTAAAAGAGATGGTATGGCTACAACTCTTGTTCAGCGAGTTGGGTTTGAAGCAATCAGATTTTGCTTTGTTTTGTGATAACAGCAGTGCAATTTTTATGACTAAACATCAGACATCTCAGCCGCGGTCAAAACATGTTGATGTTCATAGTCATTATGTTTGCCATATGGTCGAAGAAGGCAAGTTTCATGTAGATAAGATTCATACCGACTTGAATCCAGCTGATGTGCTCACTAAAGTGGTTAATTGGGAGAAGTTTGATTTCTGTCGAGCTTCTCTCGGCCTTTCCAATAACTAATAGCAGAACTGAGTGGGGGAATCTACTTGTTGCAGCAGTTCGTTGGCCTTCAGTGGGAGATTGTTGGAAGTTGAAGTCCAACAGACTCCTTCCTTGTTTGCCGCCAAAACTCTTGGCTATTCATAATCTCTTTGCAAGCTCTTTAAGAGCTGATTGTAATTCATTTCTAAAGGTTAATTGCTGGAGCTAATTGCAGCTGTGTATATGTAAACCAGATTGGTGACTAATAGATTGATTCCCCTGCTTCAAGTGTGGATGTAGGCAATTGCCGAACCACAATAAATCTGTGTGTCTCATTGTTTGTGTTGTGTATTGTTAATTTTGTTTATCTGTTGTTTTCAATTCGATTTTTCATCTTAACAATTCTTTCATTGGCAATGAGTGTCCTTATTCCCCGACCTGTCAAATGAGGATATTTTCAAGCAAATGGAATTGGTCGGTGTAAAACCAAATTCCACAACATTTGCCAGCATCCTCCCTGCCTGTGCCAAAATGGGAGCTTTGGAACAAGGCGGGGAAATCCCATGATTTTTGTTAGATATTATAATAGGAGATGGGGTAGAATAGACAAGGCACTTGAATTGTCTGACAAAATGCCTCAAAATTCCACAACCTTTGCTAGCATCCTCCCTGCTTGTGTGAAATTGAGAGCATTGGAATAGGGCATGGACATCCATCAAAGCATAAAATATGGAAGTTTTTTTTGTCAGGTATTATAGTTGGAAATGCTTTGCTAGACATGTATCCATATTATAGTTGGAAATGCTTTGGTAGACATGTATCCATATTATAGTTGGAAATGCTTTGGTAGACATGTATCAAAAATATGGAAGAGTAGTTAAGGTACGTGAACTGTTTAACATAATCCCTCAAAGAAATATCATCTAATAGAATTCCATGCACAAAATGGCTTGATTAAAAAGGTTGTTCTCATGAAATGTCTTGATTGTAAGTTATGTACAAAATGGATTTGTTGAAAAGGCTTTATAAACTTTCAAGCAAATGTAATTGAGTAGTCTAAAGATAGACAGCACAATTTTAGTTATTGGAAACATAGAGATTCTATTAAAATAAATTTTCATAAAACATTGTAATGTAAATTCTAATCATCATATATTATTTTTCACAAGTATTTAAATATCAGAATTAGAATTTCATGTTTCATATCTATTTTCAAGATTTATAAATGCATGCAACAAATTTTACATTCAACACTCTTAATTTGAAAATTTTGTATGTTCTACTCATATATAATAAAGGGATGCACACAATGAACCGTTTATCTTGGAATCTTAGATATATGTGTTTAATATTGGTTAATGACACATAGATATGTAAAAAATTTATTTATATAAACAAGTACAAAGATTACATTTGTCACATAAAATTAGAAAATATTGGCATACCCATCAATACTATTACAGTAAAAATTGTAAATCCTTTCAAAATCAAATTTAATCATGGATACAATATGAAAATAGTTTATAAACATTGCAAAAAAAAATTCCTAAACATTTGCAAAAAAATATTTCATAAATAATTTTAAAACACTTCAATACAAGATGTCCCCTCCTATCACCACTCATCCTCCTATCCAACACTATCATAGTCTTGATCATTATTGTGTGACAATGATGTTGGTACCAACTCTCCATTATCACTATCATAAAGGATACTCCACACTTTGATAGTCACATTAGACTTCATAGCATACAAGTTAGGTATCCCATATTACACACATGTAAGAACTTGAATGATGGCATCGCATGACACAACTTGAATGTGATGGAGTAATTGAACCTAATTTCTTTCGACTTTTTCTTCGTCCATTTGTGTTATTTATATTCACTATCTTGTCCCACAACCAATAAGGGATGCTCAATTCCTCTATGCTAGGAGTACATTCTGTGGAAGATGTCTATGGTATTGGACAACAAACTAGATACCCATGCACACACATTATGTGGTCTCTTACTCACCCGCATCAAAATAGTTATGATCTTTCACCTTTTTATTATACTAACAGATATATGTTTCATAATTTAAAAAAACCACATATGTTACCAAACGTGAACCAAATGTATATCATCATAAGTTTTTTTATTTTAAACCTTTGATAAAGGTTGTTAGAAATATGTGCAAATGTTGATTATTTCTTCAAGAATGTTGTACATACAAATTGTATCAAGAATATTATTAGCAAAATACTCTTTACAACATCACTAAGAGAACTCTTTATAATAGTAAAAAATACTCTCTACAACATCACTAAGAGAATTTTTATAAATACATTTGTAAGGTTTCCTAGATGATTGGACAATCATGCAACTAAAGTATTTCAAAATCAATAAGAATTTTAAGTTCTCTTCAATCTTAATACATATGATTTTGATCAATAAACAATGCCTCTTATATCCTTACCTTAAACTAGAGCTTTGTCATACAATATATGTATAACACCTAGTGATAGTATAGAATCCATATCTACATAAGACCTCATACTAATATAGTCATGCATAAAATATAGTCACAAATCACATCTATAAGTTTGAGAGGACTAATGGTTTCATACATCAAATAAATAAACATAAAAAATTATACATAGATTCTAATTCGCTATAATAATTCCTCCAATTTAACTAATTGGATATTGACCAGACATTTGAATTATGTTTGTAACATGTCAAAAATAACATGTTATAGGATTCCAACATATTAAAAATTCAAAGCTAACAGATTTCCACAATCCATTCTAATATTGTATGCAAGTTTCTGGATTAGATTGTGTGAGCAATTTTTTACCATCAACGTTTTGAATCACACTCTCCGATTCATCATCAGGATGCAAGATTAGAAATGTTGATGGTAAAAAATTGCTCACACAATCTAGTCCAGAAACTTGCATACAAGATATTAAAAACTTATAATACACAACTAAACAAGTGTGATGTCACTAGAGCTTATGTGTTTTCAATAAAATTTTGTGTGATTTCAATAGCATGTTGCATGCTCTCAAACTCTGTGCTATCAACCATGTCAATTAAAATTCCCTAAAAATTGTCTCTTAGTTGCAACTTCATTTCTATTATTTTTTATTAAGGGAAAAGTAGGTTTTGAGGGGACCCAAAACCCCATACAATTTTTTTTGAAGGGACTTGAAACCCCTCAAATCTTACGGGGATTCGGAACCCACAAATAAAATGTTGCAGTTAGATAAGGAACATGTACAATCTACAACCAATCCACAACTAAACACAACAAGCTAAGCATTAAGGATCTAGTTGTAAAAGCATAAGGTCGAAACCAATAGATAGGACAAGTCAGAAAAAACATGACCAAAGGGTTTTTCCAAGCTCCCTTATCCTTAACAATGGGTTTTAAAAAGGCTCCCATAACCTTCACTTTCATTAACAAATAAATAATACATAATAACCTTGCCAGATAACTCGGTTTTAGAAAGGCTCCCAAAACCTTCAACTATGCTAAAACAAAAACTATCAAACACAAAAAACTTGAACTCCACCAAGGTCTCCACCTCCATAGGAGAACTATGACAAAGAAATAGAAGAAAGGTGGTAACAATATCAACACAACCTCCCACCAAGACCAAGACAACAAAAACCCCCATGAAGTTCCTTCCAACTTCCCCCACCAAGCCACTCTCCACCTCAATAGAAGATCCATCCACCTCAATAGGATCAATGAAGAGGAAAGAAAGAAGAAAGGAAAGCCAAACCCTAGCCATCCCCACCAACAGAATCTCCACCTCAATAGGAGAGAAAAGGATGAGAACTAGAGAAAAGACATCATAAGCCCTTGAGAGAAAAATGTAACTAGAATAGCATAGGGCCCACAAACCAGGATGGAGGCAAACCCCAATGAGGACAAAGGAAGCCTCAAAGCCACCACAAAAGGGACCAAACCCTTGCACTACTACCACCAAAATCACTAACCACAGGGACACAAGCAACCCTAAAGAAAAAACCCAACAAACATGCCAACCCCCATGGATCAAAAGCCCCCAACAACCCCATAGAATAGGGTAGCAGAGCACTAAAACCTACAAAATGGGAAGGAATGCAACAACTAATGAACACCAAAACATAGAGTTCCAAATCTAGAGAGGCCAAGCAAGCCACAAAAGAGAATGAACACATTTGGATAGGAAGCCCCAAGAAATCCAAAACGACAAAGAAGAGGTTGTTGTTACCAAAAACTAATGTCTTGGTACCTCCTACAACCAAGGAAACAACACCAACTGCCTCACAGAAGACTAAGGTAGCAACCAAATCACCACCTCCTTGTGCAACCACTAGATCAAATTGCTCTACCACAAAAATGCCAACAACAGGCCCAAAAAGAACAACGAATATAGTAGAGAAATAAGAACATGGAGGTTCGTCGAAAGATGCAAAGGCACCGCGCCCAAGCCAAAACAAGAAGGGCCATCAAATGATTCTTGCCATGAATGTGTTAAAAAATTCATATCCATTTCCTCTCTTTATTCTTGGAAAGAAATCTTTGGAATGTATCAATGGGTTTGAATTTTAAAGGATAGTTCTCACGAATGGGTTTGAATTTCTTCATATTTAGTTGTGCGCATTTGTATGTTTAATACAAAAACCTCAAGTTCAATTATCCAATTGTTTAAATTTAAAACTTAACTTGTTTAACACTATCAATCTCTTCACTAATTTTTAAAAATATATAATGTTTATAGTGTGTACTCTCTTTGTCCCCAAATTTGGGGATGCTTCTAAAATTAGTCAAGTTAAGCTTTTATAATATATAACCAATTGAATAAATGTGTATATGAGTAAATTTTCATCAAAAATGTATTTTAAACTTGTGAATATCCCACTCGATTTGACATAATTGTGGCAAAGATGTCTGAAATTAGAGAATTTAAGTGTTGAGAACACAATCATGATAATTTTAAGGTATGTAACTATCATTCAAACATTATGAAAGCCTCTACGTATTCACCATGAGATTAACCCCCTAAAACTCTCATGAAACCATTAAATAGTCTTGGAAATAGCTTGGAAGCTGTATTAGGTATCAATACTCAAAATGGGGTCAGTTAAAATTTTCTATAGAGTTTCAATTTTAACTTCAAAAAATCAAAATTCAAACTATCTCTTAGTATATTTTGTAGATTTACTACATTCTACAACTAAGAAGTCAAGAAAAATTACCAAACATTTGAACTAATACACCACAATCCAAAATGATAAATAAAATCCCATCTAGTTTTTCCACCAATCATTCCAATATAGCGTAGATATAGTCTAGCATTATTTAAATTGAATAAATGTTGCTAGCCTTTAGATTACAAAAGTCATTGGCCAATTGATTTATCTTACAAAGATGATATGTTATGTTGGCATTGTGATTGTCATTGATATGGTTACCGATACAAGAAATGTTTGTGCAGTATTGTTATTGTTGCAAACTTAATGAGATGTCTTTGATATTCATCGGTAAGTGAGGAAATGTCTTTCACTGGTACACAAGTTAGTTTGGAATTGTGCAAGGACTGCAGACCGGTAAGTGATATGCTAGCAGTGCATTGTTTCCAACTGACAAGTGAGTTAGTGTCAACCGGCAACTTGAAGGATGTTTGGATAAGAAACAACAGGACTCCCACCGGATAAAGAAGCAGTCACCATAAGAAGTAGTTGACATGATGATGCAGTCACAAGAGTTGACTCAGACTGAAGTTTAGTAGTCTTATGCATGATCGGAGCTCTTTGGACAGACAAGTGATCAGTCTACTTAGTGATCAATGACCGGTGGCAGAAGATAACAAAGTTACACCGGTGATAGAGGTTGAAGGATGATATCCACCGGGAATCTCAGAGAGTGACCGGTAAGCTAGATGCGATGACCAAAGGTGAGTCAGTCATTGCGAGATATCATCAAACAAATAGATAGTGAAGTCTACAGAAATTAACAACCAGTTAAGGTGAGATTTGTGCGGATTTTCTGGTTCGCATTTAAAAGACTGAACTCGACCCAGAAGTCACTATTTTTTGGGGATGTCGTGGCAGATTTGGATGAGTAGTTGGTGGAATTGTTGCAAGGCGCATAGAGAAAGAGACGGAAGATTTGAATTTGAAATCTACTGATATTTGTGATTGCATTGATTAAGGAAACACCTGAAGGTGATGACAGAGGGAGTATAAAGTGTTTTGAGCTCATGCAAAACATTTTGATCAAAAAATTTGCAAAGTGCAAATCCTGTGAGAGGCGATCCAAAGTGAAAAGTGAAGAGTGAGGAAGTGCTAAGTGATTTAGCAGAGTAGAGTGTGTGTGAATTATATCGACAGAGTGCAGAGCCGAGGGTATGAGCAGAGGACCGATAGAGTGCAAAGTCAAGGGTATGAGCAGAAAATCGGTGTAGTGCAGAGTAGACACAACCGGTGCCAACAAAGTATGAGTTTCATTGTGATCTAATCAAGCTATCAGTAGATATTCCAGCAGATCAACTTCCTGTTGCTTTCTAACCATTGCAACTCAAATCCCTTAACTAGGTGGACTTTAACATGTCCCTTTGTAAAATCCCTTAACCGGGTGACATCTTAATTGATGATCCTCAGTCCAACAAGGCTACCTCTAACAGGGTAAAGGCACTAACAAGCCTTAAAGAAAATTCGTTAACTGGGTGGCACCTAACAATGTCTTTGTAATCTCCTAACAGGGATGGCTCCTTACAGAGTGTGCTCCAGAAGAGTACAAATTTTGTGAGCATCAACTCACACCGTGGTTTTCTCCCATTTGGGTTTCCACGAGATAATTCTTGGTTTTATTGTGTATCTTTTCATGCATGCATATTGTCCTGCAATAAATGTTTGTATTGATGAATATTAAGTTAGTGTAGACTTGAGTAAAAGATTTTAATTCTATATAACCGGTAGGTAACTAATTCACCCCCCCTCTCAATCACCAGTAGGGACCAAAAAATTGGTATCAGAGATTTGGTCCTTAGATTCAGAAGAGCTTAACAGCTTAAGGAAAGATCCAAGATGATGTGAAAGGAGGGCCCTAAGTTCTCTAAGGAGAATTACACTTTATGGTGTGGTAGAATGAAGCTCTACCTAAAAACCCTAGGAGATCAATATTGGAATCATGTAAGCATAGAGTACAATGAACCTACAAGGTTTCTCACTGCAAATCAGATCAAAGAAAGGCAAGACAACATTGCAACTATGGATGTGATTGCTAGCACTCTATCTGATAATGAGTATGTTGAAGTTCAAGATCTAAAAACAGACTATGAGATGTGGAATAAGCTGAAGATTGTTTATGGAGGAGATCCTCATGTACACAAGGCTAAGGTGGACAACTTAAGAGGCAAATTTGATGAGATGATGATGCAAGAAGGAGAAAATATAGAACAATATAGCAAAAGAATAAAGGATGTGGTAAATTCTATCAGAAGTGCTAGAGGAAAGCTTGAAGAAGATGATGTGGTCAGCAAAATCTTGAGAACCTTGCTACCACAATATGCCATAAGGGTTTCTGCAATTCAGGAACTCGGATCCTTGGGAACAGTTAGTGTTTCACTTGACTCATTGATTGGTAAGTTGACTGTCTTTGAACTGAGCAACTATGATAACAGTGTACCAATGATTGATGTTTCCTTCAAAGCTTCAATGATACCTGCACCAACAAGGAGAAGAAAAGAAACCAGAAATAGTTCTACTACAAGAACCGGTCATCCTCATGAATGTGACAACCTGTTATCTGAAGAACAGGAACAAGATGAGATTGAAGCTCTATTAGCAAGAAGGCTGCTAAGAGGAAAAGGAAAGTATAAAGGCAAACTTCCCTTGAAGTGTTTCTCCTGCAATAGAATAGGTCATATTGCATCCAGATGTCTTGACAATGATAGTAAGGATAATTTTAGAAGCTACAAAGACAAGAGCAAGAAGGAGTTACCGATGAAGAATCAGAAGGATCTGATGAAGATGGAATTGCATTTGTAGTGGTAAAGGAAGATAACACAAAGGAAAGTGATATGGCACTGATCTCTAGTTCAAACTGGTGTGGACACTGGGTAATTGACAGTGGTTGCACTCACCACATGACCGGTGACAAAAACAAATTCCTCAACATGGAAGACTGTTGATATGGAACAAGCAAAGAAAGAGAAACAAACAGAGATTGAATTCCACAAATGAGATAACAATCTCTATAGTTAGAGAACAAATTCAAACAAGATAATTTCTCTGCAAATAAGGCTGCAAAATTTCATTATTCCAATATGTCTTCGTGAGGAGAAAGCTACAAATATATAGGCATTAATATGCCTAAAATAAAGGATTTGGGAATATTTTCCAAATCTCCATGTGAGATGAAAAAGAAAAGAGATATAATATACTCTTCCAAATCTCAACGTGAGATGGAGAAGAATAACAAATAAACTAATAAAACCATGATATACTAGCTTATGCTAACCTCCTAACAACTAGGAAACTAACATTTTACTTTTCATGTTTCATGTTTTATTTTTGACACTTACATAGGATATGAAACAAATAAAATTAATACTAAGATAAGAACTTATATATATCCTATGCATACCCTATAAATCCTCATCATTCCTCCCAACAATATGGGCATTGGACTCCAATGCTCGCAAAAGAGAATGAAGCTCCAGAGAGAGTTGATGATGAGAGATCCAACGAGCTTGATGTGGAAGCTGACCTTTCTTGGCAATAAAGTAGGAAGTTGTGGAACCATGTTGTGTTTGATGAATCTTTGTATCAAAAACTCTATCAGAATCAAGCGGAAGCTGAAAATTAGGAATAACATCTACAAGATGGTTGACAGGAGGCTCAGTTTCTAGTGTTGACTCATGGTAATGTTTCAGAAGATCAACATTAACAACAGCATGGATGCCCAACTGAGCTAGAAGATCAAGTCGGAAAGCATTCTCAGACACTTTCTGAAGAATAGTGTAAGGCCCATAACGGAGTGGCTTGACCTTGCTATGTGCTTTCTCCTGGAAATGATGTTTATCCAAGTATAGCCAAACTTTATCCCCAACTTGAAAAGTATGAGGGACACGATGACGATCCATAAGTTGTTTTTTCTTTTCTTGAGTCTTTTGAAGAATTTGAACTACTTTGGGCTGAAGATTCTACAAATGTTAAATGAAGGCTTGGGCCTTATCTTGCTCTTTCTGAATATGCATAGTGGCTGGAGATGGCAAGGATAAGGGAAACTCAGATGGAGCCAAAGGCTGGAAACCAAGACATACCTCAAAAGGTGAGTGACCTGTAGATGAGTGAACTGGTCGGTTGTATGCATGCTCTATGTGGGTTAGGCTCAAATCCCACTTGGCAAGAGAGCTATGATGATAAATTTTTTAACTCGGTATAAGAGTTCGGTTCATGACTTCAGTTTGACCATCTGACTGAGGATGAAAAGAAGTGGAGAAGTTAAGGGAAACTCACAAGATCTTCCACAAAGATCGCCAAAAATAGCCCACAAAACATGAGTCGCGATTAGAAACAATACTAGTGGGTAAACCAAAAGATCTCCAAACAGCGACAAAGAAGAGTTGGGTGTCTTGAGGCATGGAATTAACTTAGCCATCTTGCTGAATTGATCAACAACCACAAAAACACAATCATGATGACGAGAAGTCAATGGAAAGCCACTAACCAAATCCATGGAAATGCTCTCCCAAGGGCGAGAAGGAATAGGCAAAGGAATAATCAAGCCCATATTTCTGTTGGTTGGTTTGGAGTGGCAACAAACTGCACATCTCTTGAGGAAATGTAGAACATCCCGCTGCATATGAGGCCAATAGAAGAAACACTACAAATGATGAAGTGTTTTTTGTTTGCCAAAATCACCACCATAAAGAGTAGAATGTGCCTCTTTGAGAAGTGAAGCTCGACGATCTCGAGGAACACAAAGTTTATCCAACTTGTAGAGTAACCCTTCCTTGATATAAAAATCTTGAAAAGTTGTTAAATTGGAAGCTAAAGGATTCTGAAGACTGGTGTATGGCATGCCAAAATCAGGATCTGGAGCATACTGAGAAGACCATGTCTGAAATCCCAGATGAGAAGTAGTCACTATAGTTAAAACATGTGTTGTAGGAGGCCGACTCAAACAATCTGTAACATTGTTGGTGCTTCCCTTCTTATACTTGATGACCAAGTGAAACTGCTATAAATATGAAGCCCACTTCATATGCCTGGCTTCTTCAATTTTATTCTGAGATTGAAGAAATTGAGGCAGGTGATCAGTGTGAACAATAGTTTCTTTCCCCAAAAGATAATGCCTCCAATACATGATGGCTTGTACCAATGCATATAATTCCTTATCATATGTGGAGTAGTTCCTTTTAGCAGAAGAAAAAGTTTCTGAATGATAGGCCACAGGATGACCATTTTGCTTCAAAACAGCTCCAAATGCATACTGTGAAGCATCTATCTCAATCTCAAAAGGTTGTGAGAGATCTAGTAGAACAAGAACAGGTGTTGAACATAATTTTTCTTTCCATGTTTTGAAATCTTGAGAGTGAATTTCCATCCACTTGAATGTAACACTGGTCTTTTTCAATTGGTGTAAAGGTGTGGCAATGTCTGAGTAATGTAGAAGAAACTTGCGGTAGAAGTTGGCAAGACCAAGAAAACTCCTCAATTCAGTGATATTTGAAGGAGTAGGCCACTTGAAAAGAACTTCCACTTTCACAGGATCCACTTGAACACCATGTGTATCAATGATATACCCAAGATAGGAGATAGATGTCTGACCAAAAGAACACTTGGAAAAGTTGGCATACAAATTGTTCTGCTGAAGAGTGCAAAGAACACGTTCAAAATGTTGAAGATGCTCTTTCCAAGTCTTAGAAAATATGAGAATATCATCTAAATAGATGATAACAAATTTGTCCAAACAATCACGAAACACCTCATGCATCAATCACATGAAAGTGGCAAGAGCATTGGTGAGATCAAATGGCATCACAAGCCACTCAAAAATTCTCATCTTGATTTTGAAAGTCGTCTTCCATGTGTCCTCTACCTGAACTCTAACTTGGTGATACCCACTTTTCAAATCAATCTTAGAGAAAAAAATTGTACCTTGAAGTTGATCCAATAGGTCATCAATGCGTGGAAGTGGATATCGATTTTTGATGGTAATCTTATTTAGTGCCCGGAATTCAATACAAAGACGCCAAGTTCCATCTTTTTGAGTACGAATAAAATTGGTGAAGCACAAGGGGATGTACTTGGTTTAATGAAGCCTTTAGACAATAAATCTTGAATTTGTCTTTTTATCTCATCACTTTGAACAATTGATTATCGATACATTGGGGCATTAGGAAGAGATGCAGCAGGAACAAGATCAATAGAGTGATTGATCGCTTGTTCTGGGGGAAGTGTTTTAGGCTCTTGAAATACATGTGAATATTCTTGCAACCAATTTTCTAGCATAGAATGTGGCTTAGACATAATGATTTTTTCTTCAAAATTGTCATAGTGTGGCCTTATAAAAATTAATGCAAGCTCTTGTGCCTGATTTATAGCTTTTCTTGCTTATCTACAACTAAGTACTAGATTTTTTGTGCTCTTAGTACATTTTATTAGGTATGTTTGATAATCTTGTTGCAGTGTATAGGTGTTATTAAAGGCATCATAGTGAGCTTTCCTATCATACTAATAGGGTTTACCAAGTAGCAAACCACAACAATCCATGGTGGTCACATCACAGGTGACCTTATCAATAAACTTGGGGCCAAATGCAAAAGAGATAGTGCAAGTGTGTGTGATTTGTGAGGATGAATCATTATCCTTCCATCCAAGTGAATATGGATGAGGATGTGGATCCATCGACAAATGAAGTTTGTCAACAATAGACTTCACAATCAAATTTTTCTGCAAGCCATTGTCGATGATACAATCCACAAAAAAATTATGTGTTAAATGTGCACGAGTGACAAACAAATTGCCACGTCCCCCTGAAGTAGAATGATGATTCATTAAGGTGACCTTGTTGAGTTTACCTTTCAACTCATCATAATTCCTATCATCACCAAAAGTCTCAATGGGAATATTTTTGCTTTCCTCATCATGAGATTGTACAATCAGATTCTTCTTCTTCAACTTAAAGCATTCAAACTTTTCATGTCCCTTTTTTACAATAAGTACAAAACTTAGATTTCTTAGTCTCAGAAGGAGACTGAAAAGAAGAGGAAGGAGAAGAACTTTTATCTGTGGAAAATTTGTGTTGTGGCTGAGAACTCGAAGCCTTTGGAAGACTTGTAGAAAATGAAGGTCGAGATGCACGAAACAGGGTAGCTAGATTTTCCTCCGCCGATTGTGCTTGGTTGAATGCAGCATCAAGAGATTCTAGGGTAGTATATTTCAACTCCCTAAACAAATGTTCCTGTAAGCCACTCTTGAACTTTAAGATTAGAGCAACAACTGGTTCTTTCACCCGAAGTAGTATTCTTAGTCGATTGAACTGGTAGATATAATCTTGTACTGACATTTGTTGTCCTTGTCGTTGGCGAAGCCATTTGATGTGCAATTCCTGCTCATAGTTTGAAGGATAGAATGTATCCTTTAAGGCTATGACAAGTTGATTCCATGTGGTGATAGGGTCCTGAGCATATTGCTGCCCAGTGACCAAAACCTTCGCGACACTAGAGAGTTTCAATTTGGCAAAAGGAACCTTATCAACATTGGCAGTCTCATTATAGGCGAACCATGTTTCCATGTCAAGGATCCAAGTTTGGAGCACTTAAGGATCTTGGGATCCATTGTAAATTTTGACTTCACATTTGGATAAAGGTCGGTGGCTTTCTGGACCAGGAAGCTGTTGAATTGCAATATCATTGATTTTATCAGTCAATGTGGCTATCACATTAGCAAGTTCAACAACTCGCTCAGCTAAATTAGCAGCCATACTATTGCAAGTTAAAGCCAGTGATATGTTTTAAACCTCCCAACAATAAAAATAAACAACCACTCTGGATCAAAACTCTACCAAACTTGGGGAAAAATAATTGAAATTGAGAGATCAATGAGTGCTGGACTAAAACCAATTTTCAAGAGATTTTGAATGCCACTAAACAGAATGTAGAAAGTTTTTAGAGGAAAAATACCCCTTAGATCACAACATATGGAATTACTACTCTCCAAGGTAAGCTTTATACAATTTTAAGGAGCACTATAGTAAACTCTTATAAAGCATATAAATATTTTATTTTTTTGTTCAATGAAAAACCATGGAGAAGGAGCAAAACCACATTTTTTACCCAAATACCACGTTTTTGGGTCCAAAACCACTAACAAAACCACTCTTTTTCTTTTGTATTCAGCAATTGAGTCTGTCATATTGAAACTGCCATAACTTTCTCAATACTGAACAAAATTCAGAACCGTAAAATATTCTGGAAAGCTCTCAGAAAGATGCTTCTTTCCACATAAACCATTTAATAAAATATTTTATATATAAAAATCTGTTAATGAAAGAATAGCACGGGTTTCCAAACAAAATGCACAAAAAATTGAAGAAAATGGTGCTTACTTTTGCAAGCAAGTAGCTCCAAATGCTTTTGGATGAATATTTTTCCTCAAATGAGTGCAAAATCTTCAAAAATATTCTCCTGTTGTTGAAATCTCCAAAACTGATTTTTTTTTCCTTTTTGACAAAATGGATTTGAATGATAAATTCAAACCCAAGGATCAAAAAATGCTCTGATACCAACTGATATGGAACAAGCAAAGAAAGAGTAACAAACAGAGATTGAATTCCACAAATGAGATAACAACCTCTGTCAGAGAACAAATTCAAACAAGATAATTTCTCTGCAAACAAGCTGCAAACTTTCATTATTCCAATATGTCTTCGTGAGGAGAAAGCTACAAATATATAGGCATTAATAAGCCTAAAATAAAGGATTTGGGAATATTTTCCAAATCTCCATGTGAGATGGAAAAGAAAAGAGATATAATTGTATGCAGGAAAAGCAGGTCGATAGAACTTTAAATGTGAAAAATGGAGTTCTAGGGAGCCTTGCTCACACACCCACAAGACTTCTTGATGCAAGCTATGGAGTCATGAAGTATGGCTCAGCTTCCCAAGATTGGTTCCATGGTTCTCTATCTTACATGGTCCCTCAAACCAATATTTTTGCTCTTAGATCACTGAGCAAAATGGTTTAGGGATGACAAATGCAAGAACGAGTGATGCTTTTGTTGATTTTAAGATTAAATGCATCCTAAGCTATGCATGATCCTATAAATGCAATAAACTAGTTATAAGATGACAAGATTAGTAACAAGACTATCTTAGCATGCTATATTAGTCTATGATTAAGCTAAATGATAAGGAAAATACTCTAAACATGCATATTTAGATTAATTCCTATTTAAAAGAAAAGCTAAATGATGAGCATAAAATCATATTTAAAACTTGGATGGATTTTAGTATAATTATGATGCTAAAGACTTGGATCCATGAAAATGGAGGAATGAGAGCTCTATTTATAGCAAAAATAGGGCAATGGATGGTCAGGATTGAAAGAGGCAATCAAGGGTTGAGTTTGAAAGTTGGGAATCCATGTTTGCAATTGGCACCAATGAAATGGTGACAATTGTCAACATAAGGTTGGTTGAGAGGAAATGTAAGAAGCATTAAATGTTTGAGAAGACCTCATGGTTACCCTAGGGATTAAGGGTTAAGGTTAAGTTAAGATTACCTATTGGATAAAGCTTTTATCCAAAGGATAAATTCTTGTGCAAAGGTTTAAGGATAACCATGGTCAAAGCAATAAATTCTTGATGAGACCCTTGGGTTACATGGAGGTTGAGTTTATGGAAATTCTTTAACCATGTAAGAGGGTTGAGTTAACCATTAATGGTTATGAGGACTTTGGGGACAAATTTGTAAGAGTCCTTCCAAATTTGGGGGTATTCAACAAGTTAGCTTGTTGAATGGATAAAGGCTTTAATGCTTTTAGAAGACTTTACTCCAAATTTGAGAAGTGACCTCCTCAAATTTAAGAAAAAGGGATAATGGATGGGTTTGGGTTAATTAATCAGGATTAGAAGAATCTAGAAGAGGTTAGAAAGAGGGTTAGGATGCAATTAGGAGGTGTAGGATTTTGCAAGTGGGTGAGGGAAAATAGAATTAATTTAAAATAAATTACTTTATTTCAATTTGGTTGCAATTAAATAAATTAGATTTATTTAATTTAGGATAACTATTTTAATTAAATTTGAATTTAATTAAAAAGTGGACAGGGGCTTTAATTGAATAAAATGAATTTATCCTATTAAATGGTATAGTGAATTTAATTGAGTAATTTACCTAATTAAATAGAGGAATGCGGGTAATTTAATTCAATTGGTTTTAATTAAATAGAGAAATGAACATAAAATATTCATTTAGGAATATGGTCATTTTTATACGTCTACATTTTGCCCCTCTTTGAAGTGACGTGTGTGCACATGTTATTTCAAAGAAAATGATGTGTCGTTATGATTTTATGATCAATGTTGTCTTTATGGATTTTCATGTTGTGCCCCAGATTTGATGTGTGATGCCCTAGATTTGATAAACGATGGTGATAATGCCCCCTTGGGAGATGAATCAAAATTTTTAAAAATTTTGATTTCATTTGATAATTGCGTTTGCGGTGCAAAATTTTGGCTAGGTGGAATGTGCAAATTGATTCATCTCCCGATAATTGACATGTGCGAGGGTATGAGGGAGACCGCAAGCAAATTACATGCTCATTTCCCTAACCCTAATTTCATTTTACCCTATAAAAGGGAAAAAGTGCATTTGTTTTGTCTCATTTGTGCTTGTTGACCTTGGAGAAAGAGACTTTTGGAGAGAAGACAAAATGCCTATTCCCTATTCTACGCATCGATTTGAGCACGTTCGGAGGCATCGGAGGCCTGCCGCGTATGGACCACCGGTAAGTCAACCCTTTTGACCCCTTTTTGATTTTTAATTTGATTCTTTTTTGTCAGTTTTTGATTTGCGAAATGCGGTTTTTATGTTTTAGCGCATAGGGGTCTTAGTTTAGCGCATATGAAAAATTCCATAGCACATAGGGTATTAATTTAGGGTGGCATCCGAAAATGTTTAGGGTAGCACATGAAAGTTTTAGGTTAGCGCATGGCCTTAGGTTTAGCGCATGATGGACATAGGCTAGCGCTTTGGGTCAAAAGGGTAGTGCATAGGCTAAACCTAGCCCATAGGGTTGACAAGGGGTCGCATGGGCAGGGGGATGTAGCGCGTAGGTTAGACCTAGCGCATAGGGTTAAAATAAGTAGCACAAGCATGGATAGGTTAGCGCATGGGTCGGTTTTAGTGCTTAGGGTAGATAGGATAGCGCGTGGAGAAAACAGGGTAGCACGTAGAGTTAGTCTAGCGCATAGGGTAGATAGGATAGCGCGTGGAGAAAACAGGGTAGCGCATGGATATAGTTTAGCACATAGCCAAATTTAATTAGTGCATGGATTGGGTTTTGCAAGATTTGGCAATTTTTGAATGTAGAAAATTACATAGGAAAAGGCCAGTTTTCCCTGGGGAGGTGGATTTTTGTCATTTGCTATGTCGGTTGTCATGTTTTTGATAATTTGTCCAATATGAGTATTGATATAACTTGGTTTAATTTGTGATCGTTCAAGTTATTGATGTAGATATTACTATGTTTTTGATCAAATCATGATTCGATTTGCACCGTTTCAAGTTAATATGTGGGGAGCCTGATGTGTGTTACAAGCTGATATGAATGTGGAACTTGAGTTGTGTTACAAGTTGATATGGGTTGGAAACTTGAGTTGTTTTACAAGCTGATATGGGTGGGAAACTTGATTTGTTTTACAAGTTTATGTGATGTGGAGACTTGAGTTGTTTTACAAGTTTTGATATGGTTTTTGAAAACTTGAGTTGTGTTACAAGCTGATATGGGATGATATGATGTGGAACTTGATTAGATGAGAAAATTGTTTCATATTTTTTATGTGATTTTGATTTTGATATCTTTGTTTTGATGTGGAAACTGATATTGGACTTGTTTTGCTTTTTGACAAGAGCGATTGGGAGTGGTTCAATCACGCGAGCGGTTCCCCAGACCATGGGCGTTGATACCATGGTTGGTACAGGCTGACCTAGATGTCATTGAGAGATGCAGCTTGTCATCTTTGTTGGATATGCCTTGGTTCACTGTGAACCGGGGTTTACTCACAGCGCTCGCCGAGAGATGGCATAGTGATACGAACACTTTTCACTTTGCTACTGGTGAGATGACGGTTACTTCAGAGGACTATTACAAGATATTGCGGATTCCCGTAGTAGGTGCATTATTGCCGTATGAACAGATCGAGGAGGGTGGGACTGAGGCACTACGGTGCATATTTCACGATGAGATAGTCTGTGGATATGAGATCCCCTGGCAGGAGTTCTTGGATCTGGACTATGCGCCTCTCCCGTCAGTACTAGCAGGTTTCATAGGTAGATTCCTTTGTCCCGACCGTAGGTCGAAGGGATTCTTTGTGGGTTGGGGATTGGTACTCGAGGAGATGGTGACCTAGGGTCGCAGGTTTGCTTGAGGATCAGCCATGTTAGCTCACTTGTACAGGGACCTACATGAGGTTGTGTATCTGGGTTACAGGAGTTTGTCAGCTGGCATGACACTCGTACAGGTATGGTGTTGGGAGCACATTCCAACAGCGAGGCCATTGGTGGATAGAGACAGGCCTGTTGGGTGATCCTATGCATATGGTTAGAGGGGGCTAGTTGTCCAGCGTAAGCTGGGCAAACTAGAGCACTGGAGGATAGTTTTGGATGACATTGATACGGTCGTCTGGTGACCATATACAGATTGCGAGGTCTGGGTCGAGGATGGGCTGGAGATGCCTTATGTTTTCATGAGTCGGTTTTTGATAGGGCGGATGCCCTTTGTGATTAAGAGATTTCAGGTTGGCAAGGTTTTGCTGCAGTATGGTCGACAGTAAGGGGATACCACAGGGGACCTACTTGTATGCACGTCGGAGGCAGGATATACCGGACTGGGGCCCTACTATTGATAGTGGAGCGGTTGTAGAGGAGTTCTCCAGCTTAGCGGGTCAGATATGGGACTATGCTCCCAAGATATTAGATGCGGAGATGACACATGAGTTTGTTGGTTTGTTTGCAGCTCGTGTGGTGGCTAGGATATCAGATCTTGAAGAGATGTGGCCTGCCTTTGATGATGACGAGGATGAGGTAGGGGGAGATGGTGATGATGGAGATGATGGAGGTGGAGGAGGATGACGGGGGAGAGGATATCGGGGGAGGAGAGGAGACAGGGGTAGAGATGGGGGAGGTCGGGTGGAGAGAGCAGTTCGATGAGCTGTGATGGACAAAGGGAGAGGGGGGTTGGCGATCAGAGCAGGGGAGGAGGGGAGAGTGGGAGAGGTGATGGCATCTGTGGGAGGGACTGATGAGTGGAGGTGGCCAGCGTAGAGGAGGAGGACTGATGAGTTACCTCCACTAGCACTGAGGACAGGCAGAGGGATAGGGGGTATCCCTTCATAGGTGCCCCTACGGGTCTGGGTCCTGACACATGTGGAGGATGCCCAGATCAGGACTCTATAGTTGATAGTACAATAGCTGTAGGCACAGCTATTGACGTAGCAGCGTCAGATTACCCAACTGACCCTAGAGCGTGATACGGAGATAGAGCGGCGCGGTCGAGCGGAGGAGCTGGTAGGGAGCATTCAAAGAGCGACAGCAGGTGGTCCAATGAGGGACATCATGAGAGAGCTGTCCTCGAGAGTGAGGGAGGTGGAGTACTATTGACGCCATTATGAGGATGCGGTGTCCAGGGAGCGCAGAGTGCAGAGCTTCACACAGACGAGATCGAGTCGATCTCGAGAGACTGGGTCATAGTCAGAGAGCAGAGGCGTGATGGGGCCTTCGAGACAGGATCCTCCTGGAGATCTAGGAGTTGGGACATCAGCGGTGAGACCATCCCCCTCAAGAGATAGTCATACTTGAGAGACGATGTCTCTATTGTATTTTGGATCATTGTTTTGTTTGTACGGGGCACAGACATGACAGATATTTGTACATTTTGATCATTTTGTATATATATAGATGACACCATTTTCTTTGATCATGTGATGTGTTATGGATGCATGTTTTATATGTTCTTTCTTTTCTTTATGATGATGCAATGTTTAGATAGATGATATGATGCATGATGTAAATGTATGATGTGAGATGTATCTTGAAAATGAGATGTATGATAATGATAATTATGTTAGATGTATCGTGAAAATGAGATGTATGATAATGATAATGATGTGAGATGTACCTTGAAAATGAGATGTATGATTTGATATGCTGTGAGATGTATCTTGAAAATGAGATGTATGATTTGATAACGATGTGCAACTAAATGAAAGATTTAAAATGATATGCAACTATTTGTTTTTGGAGCATCCTCATTCTGTATTTGTCATCCCGATATAACCATATGCTATTTGCTTTCGATATAGGTATCATCATTGAGCATTGATTTATTTGGGATATGTTGAAAATTTATACAAGCACAATGGTATAATTGAACCATGACGACCTGAGAAAAATTTACATGATTTTTGATTTTGCAAGATAGCACAAGCGTAAAGGTATAATTGAACCAGGACGACCAAAGTGCGGATTGCGTATAAACAGACAAGATTTAAACCATTTGTATGCGTAAAGTGGAATCATGTCTTCAGTGATATTCATTGAATCATGTCTCGAGACAAGTATTTATACAGTACAAGTGATCGCCTCTCAGACAGAAGACTAAGAAAATATTGGAGCTTTCCCATGATCTCTAGCTTTGAAGCATTGTTGAGAAAATGCAGAGAATCCAATAATTTAAAAAGTTCAAAATGCAAAAATAGTCAAGACTTTATGCAATAATGCAACATTTAGTACTTCAGAAAATCATCCATCATAGTGTTTTTGTGATTCTTGTTTTAGTGATCCAATGTTTTGTGTTGCGATGGAGTAAGTTTTTGGTTGTTGGATGTGATGTTTCTGAGTTTGGCAAATAGTCTTGATGTCTTGAACATGCCGCAAGTGTTGACGATTATTACCCATAGCTAAGTGTACCTCTTGATGCGGATGTGCATAGTGATTACCAAGCCATGGTGAGATGTGGTAAAAGGATATATGGATAAACTAGGATAGTGACTACGCTAAGTATGTCCTGGATGGATATGTGCTAGGTGTCGGGTGATGGCCGATAGTACTCTACTGTAGGGGTATAGATATAGATAAAGGAGCTAGCCTTTCACAATAGCGCCTGTTACCAGGTTTTCACCAGTTGCTTTTATTGTACCTTTTTATTTGCTTTTTCTTGATTTTTTGATTTTTTGACTTTTTTCGTGCATTAGGCTACTCAAATGTAGTATTTCTTTAGATGAATGTTGTTAGTTGGTTCATCGAGCACATCTCCTTCTGAAGTTGTAGGCTGATAAGCACCTGAGCCATAGACTGATATGATGACATAGGGACCCAACTAGTTAGGTTCAAATTTCCCTTTCTTTTCTCAATCTTGTTCATTTCTTGGATTTTCTTTGAGGACTAGGTCACCAACTTTGAAGTTGCGAGGGATGACATTGTGATTGTAGCTTCTGCACATGTGTTGCTGATATGATTTGAGATGAGTGTAAGCATGCTAATGCCTTTCATCTAATAGTTCCAGTTCTTGCAGTCGATTGACTCGATACTCTTCATCTGGAATTAAGCATTTTAGAGAGACTCTGAGAGACGAAATTTCTACCTCCAGCGGTCAAATAGCTTTGGATCCATCAACCAATGAGAAAGGTGTGGCTCCTGTAGGTGTACGGATGTTGGTTCGGTATGCCCAAACTGCTGGATTGAGTTGTATATGCCAATCTTTGCCTGCATCATTTACTGTTTTCTTGAGGATTTTTAGTATTGTTTTGTTGGATGCTTCTGCTTGACCATTCTCCTGGGGGTAGTATGGCGTAGAGAACCGATGTTGTATTTTGAATTGTTCATATAATTCTCAGACATCTTGGTTTTTGAACGGTTGTCCATTATCGGTGATGATGGAACTTGGAATACCATATCTACAGATTAGATAGTTTAGGCTAAAAGACACAATTTGTTTTCCAGTTACTGTGGTCATGGGGACTGCTTCTATCCACTTGGTAAAGTATTTTGTTGCAGTTATAATGAACTTGTGTCCATTTGAAGATGAAGGATGAATTTTGCGGACCAAATCTAGTCCCCACTGACAAAAGGGCCAGGATGTTGTAAATGGTTGCAGTTCCTATGCTGGGGCATGTATCAGATTGCCATGGATCTGGCACTTAGGACACTTCTTGGTGAAGTGGTAAGAATCTTTTTCCATTGTAGGCTAGTAGTATCCCATCCTTAGAATCTTTTTAGCAAGAGTAGTCCCACTTAAATGTGTGCCACAAATACCTTCGTGAAGCTCGTGTAAAGCGGAATCAAATTCATTACGATCAAGGCAACGAAGAAGAGTACCATCTAGACCGTGACGGTACAAAGTATCAGCAGTAAGGGTATACCGGGCGGCTTGTCGGATAAAATTATGTTTTTGGTTACGGGATTGGTCAATGGGTAGGATGTTGTTTTTTAGATAATCATATATGGGTCCATATAAAGGGGAATCAGAACATGCTAAGGCATAGACAACATGGGATTCAGAGTGGTCATAGGTTGGGGAGAACAATTGCTCTACTAGGAACTCGTAACGACTCTGTTGCTCTAGAATTTGTAGTAATGAAGTGATAGTAGCCATGGCATCGGCTGCTTTGTTGTTCAACCTTGGTATTTGCTCGAAGGTGATGTGTGCAAAATATTGTTTGAAGTCATCCACCATTCGTTTGTAGGGTAGTAGCTTGTCATCCTTTGTCTGATAGTCGTTGTTGATTTGATTGACGACTAGTTGTGAATCTCCATAGACCATTAACTCTGTGATTTTCCATTCTATGGCCATCTTGATGCCTATAACCAATGCCTCATATTCAGCCACATTATTCGTGCATGGGAACATAAGCCAATATGATCTTGGTATAGTGTGTCCTTCAGGAGTGATGAAGAGAATGCCAGCACCTGAACCATGTTGGGTGTAGGATCCGTCAAAGTATAGGGTCCATTATGTGGTAGAAATAGCAAGAACGTCCCTGTCCGGAAATTCAATCTCCATAGTTTGTTTTCCTGGTAGCGGTGCTTTAGCTAGTTGATCTGCAATTGCTTGTCCTTTGATAGCTCTCCGCTCTGTGTAGTGGATGTCAAATTCACTAAGAATCATGACCCATTTAGCCAACCGGCCGGTAAGAGCTGCCTTGTTGAGTAGATATTTGAGAGGATAAATTTTTGCCACTAGCTTAATTGTGTGTGCTAGCATATAATGTTGGAACTTTTGAGATGCAAAGACTACCGTTAGACAAGCCTTCTCAATGAATGTCTAGTTGAGTTCATAGCCATTCAATGTCCTACTGATGTAGTATATGGCTCATTCCTTTCCTTGTTGATCTTCTTGTGCCAACAGTGCCCCCAGTGATATATCTGTCGTTGAAATATATAGAATAAGGGGCTTTCCTGCTACCGGTGGTACTAGAACTGGTGGGTTCATCAGATACTATTTGATTTGATAAAAAGATTCTACACACTTGGCCTCCCATCTGAAAGGTACATTCTTATGGAGTAAATGATTGAATGGTAGACTTTTATCAGCTAGTTGAGCAATGAATCGCCTGATTGATTGGAGCCATCCTTGTAGAGATCTGAGCTAACTGATATTGTTTGGTGGTGGCATCTCCATAATGTCTTGTACCTTTGCTGGATCCACTTCAATACCTTTAGCTGAGATGATGTAGCCTAGTAACTTGCCTGATGTAACCCCGAAGACACACTTCTTAGGGTTGAGCCTGACTTGGAATTTCTCCAATCGATCAAAGATCTTTGTTAGGATGCCGAGATGTTCTGCTCTGGTGAAGGATTTAGCTAGTAAATCATCCACATAGTCTTCCATAAAGGTATGCATCATGTCATGAAAGATTGTTGTCATTGCTCGTTGATAAGTAGCTCCTGCATTCTTTAAGCCAAAAGGTATAACATTCCAATAGTACGTTCCCCAAGGACAGGTAAACGCTATTTTATCTTGATCCTCTGGGGCTATTTTTATTTGATTATAGCCTGAAAAACTGTCCATTAGTGAGAACATTGCATGGCCCGCTGTGAGGTCTACAATTATGTCAATACTGGGCAAAGGAAGGTCATCCTTTGGATAGGCTTTGTTGACATCTCTGAAATCAGTGCAGATCTTGATACTGTCGTCTAGTTTTGATACTGGTACTATATTGGAAATCCATTCTGCATAGTCTATGGGTCGGATGAATCCAACATCTAGCTAGTAGTTTTTTTAGTTCAACCTTGACCATGAGTGCCACCCGTGGATTCATCTTTCGTAGTTTTTTCTTGACTGGCTTAACTCTTGGAGAGATGGACAAGTGATGCATGATTAAGTGTGGATCAATTCCGGGCATATCTGCATATGACCAAGCAAAGTTAATTTGCTTCTCTTTAAAAAAGATGAGAAATGTTGATCTTTCCTCCTCTATCAGAGATTCCAACAGGTGTATGTTTTTGGTTGCTTCTGTGGTACCAATGTTGATTGATTGAGTGGGCTCAATCAATATGGGTGATCACTCATGAAAGTGTTCAGGAAGAGTGTCAAGTCTCCCATCCTTATGTGCTTAAAAAGGTTTTCACCCTTAGATGTGTCCTTTATTTTTACTTTTTTGTGATCTAGAGCTGCCATTGACTAGTTTTCAGTATCAAATCTTTTATTTGGTTCATTTTTGCGACTGAGAGACTTGGCACTCCCTAGTTTGTAGACATTGTTATGTCATTCACTGGTAGAGCCTATTTCTGGGTTAACGATACATAGGTAGTGAATAATAGATTCATCTTCTGGGAAAACTGGTATATCATGTATTTTGGGTTCGTCCCAGTCAATGAGGTCGGGAAAGACAAGTGGCAAGGAATCGTTCGGTGGATCAAGTTTTGCTACTGTAAGTGTCAAGATAGAGGTTTCATCGTGATTGGTCTCAGTTTCAAAGAAGTCAAGGATTTCGTCGAGGTCTTCGATGGTATCATCTTCCGTATAGACTTGTACATAATGTTTATGTTCGCTTTCCTTGGCGTCATAGATATTTTGCGGTCCAAATTCAAGAGGTCTATCTTCTGCGTTATGCTCTTCCTGAGAAAGGGATATGGAACCAGTATTGTCAGTGATATCTCTAGTGGCGTTTGAGCAGCTACCCCATTCATATTCATTGGAATCAGTCTCTGAGGCATCATCCCAGATTCTATCAGTGCTGTAAACAGTTATGTTGTATGGTGAAAATAGATCTTTGATGATGGATACCAGTTTGATAGTTTTTGTTGATTCGGTGTCGGATCCTGCTTCTGCATTTTGTATTTGTTCATAGACTGTGCCTCCTTGGGGAGGAATAATAGTATCAGGAGATGATTCTATTGTTTTTTGAGATATTGGTGTTTGAATATGAGCTATTGCTGCGGATATGGCCTTCTTATGAATGAGAAGCTTTTCCTGATGTTGCTTCTATTCTTGACGTTCACGTGCCTTGCCGATTGTTTCTGCTGACTCAAATAGTGCTTCCAGCCAGGATTCTTCTTTGTACTTATTCTTTTCTTTCCATTGAGGTTTTGGAGTTATGTGTGGTGTCTTTCTTAATAGGAAAGTGAGTTTACAACCCAATCATGTTTTGTCTCTAGTGAGCTGTGAAGGAAGGTCTATGGGTTCAGTGACTCCTTCTTTGCGTTTTCCAATAGGTCCTTTACCGTCATATCCCATTTGTTGCATGATTAAGTAGCCCTTTCCATATAGGTGTGTTGGTAGAACTATATCTAGAGCAGCTGCTATGTTATCTTCTTCCTCATCTTTGTATAACTAGCTAAGAATGTCCTTATCTTCTGATTCATGTGCTAGAGTGCCTAGTTGGATGAAGGTACCATCAAATTTGGTGATGGGATGAGTTACCTGATGTGTTGATACAGTGGGAAATCCATGAGATCTGAGTGATGTTGGTAATTTGGCCAAACACATGGGTTCCAAAGAGTATTCGCCCATACCTTGTTCTCTGATTTGCATTTTCTACTTGAAATCTCCAGGTAATGATTCAGGCTTTGCCTTCTGTAGATCTGATGTTGAGGATCTCTATTTTTCCCTATTATGGGGAACCAAACTATCCTGGGCTACCCCCAGTGCATTACAATGTTGAAATGGATTGTGATCAGAAGATATAGAGACCTCTTGTCCATTATAGGGAAATTTGACACATTGGTGATACGTAGAAGGCACTGCTTGCATTTCATGTATCCAGGGTCGACCTAATAAAATATTGTAGGTGAGGTCTATGTCTAAGACCTGACACATAGTATCTCTTTGTACTGGTCCAACTTGTATGGGTAACATTACGGTTCTTTTAGATGACCTTTCCTCATCATCATATGCCTTTATGGTAATCTTTTTACGTGGATCAATAGACTCCTCAGAGAAGCCTAATGCACAGATAAGTTTTAAGGTACATATATTAAGTCCAGCTCCTCCATCTGTCAATACTCTTTTTACTCGGTGTTTATAAACGAAGACTTCAATATGGAGAGGTGTGTTATGCGGATGACTTAAGGAAGTATTATCATGCCCTGAGAAGGTGAGATTATGAGGCCCTGTCATATGAGTGACCATGGCTTGAAATCTGTCCGCATCCAGATCTTGAGGTACATTGGTTTCCAATAGCGCTTGTTCCAATATATCTTTGTGTTTTGGCGACAATTTCAGTAATTCTAGTATAGATATTTGAGCCGGAGTTTTGCGTAGTTGGCTGACTAAATCATATTGGATTTTTGGTGTAGTGGTTGTCGGCGCGGTATGTCCCTTCAAGACATATTTCTGAGCTCTGGTTGTTACATTGATAGATTCATGATCATGTTGGTCTTGGATTGTGATGACATTCACATGATGGTCTTCAGCTGATATGTGATTGATGGTGTTATTGTAGATGTGGTTGATACGAGATCCACGTGTATCATTTGAGGTTGAAGCTCCATCTTTGTTGTAGTTTGGAAGAGGATTTTTAAAGGCTCCATGGTCACCATTTGTTTTGAGACCATCTACCATTAAATCACCTTGATCAATCATGTCCTGAACAATGTTTTTCAATCTCATGCAATCGTTTGTTCGATGACCTTTGTTACGATGAAAATCACAATAGTGTGAATCATTCCACCAAGGTAGTTTGATTTGGGGTTTGTAGTTGCTGATTGCAGGCAAAGAGAGAATCTTGTTTGCCAGAAGCTCTCTGAATGCTAACTCTAGTGATTGTCCCAGTGGTGTGAAGACACATTTTTGGAAATTGTTGGTGCCGTCACGCGAATTGTTATTAGGTCCTTGATTCGTGGTTTTGTTTTGAGTATCGTTGGTGTTGTTTGCGTTGGGTTGACCTTGATTGGTATTTGGTGTGTATGTGTTAGCGTTTGGGTTAGCACCTCTAGGAACTTTTGTAGCTTGAGGATTTTCGGATAATGCGAGCACTGGTTGCTTAGATTTTGGATCATGTGATTCATTGTTGCCTTCGTTTTTGTTTTGAGTCCAGAATCGAGACTTGTCGAGGTTTCTCTTGTTTTGATTATTGTAGTTTTATGAATTTGTTCCTTCTTTGAAGAATTTGAGTGTTCCCTTTTTGACACATGCCTCTTCTACTTGAATGTCGTTTTCAATCAATTTAGCGAAAGACGGTATGCATTGGAGTTTGAGCCCGTAACTCATCTCACCATTCAAGTTGTCGATGAAAATTTCCATTTTCTCCTTTTCAGGAATGTCTCGAGGATATCGTGACACCATACGTCTCCAACGTTGAAGGAATATCATAAATGTTTCATTGTTTTTCTGTTTGGTGTTGCAGACGTCTAGCATGGTTATAGCATGTTGAATGTGATAGGAATATTGTGTTATGAATTTGTTAACCAATTCATCAAATGATTTGACAGGCGGTGTAATTTTGTGTAACCATTCCATTGTTTGTCCTCCCAAGATTCTTGGGAATGACCTCATCAGATAGGTGTCATCATGAGCAAATTCAAGACTCATGGTACAGAATTCTCTGACATGATCACGGGGATCACTTTTTCCATCGTACTTGTCAAATTTAGGTACGTCTGAGTTTGGAGGAAAAGGGATCATGTGCAATCTTTTGTCAAAGGGATAAGGACAGATTTCGTTTAATGAGTACCGCACTGTCATCCCTTGTTGCATGTCTTGCATTTGTCTTTGTAACATTTGCATTTGTTGAGTAAGGGCAACCAAAGGCATATTGTTTTGCTGAGGGAAGAGTTCTTCCCTTGCATTGATCCTGGGTTGAAACGGTGTATGGAACGGTATGTTTTGCTCGGGGATGTTTTGTCTTGGTGTATGTTGTTCTGGTATGTTTTTCTCAGGGATATCTTGCGTAGGGTCGTGTGCTTCCCCTTCTCGTTGTCGTTCTTGATATTCATAATGTTGACGTCTCATTCTAAACACATCTGTGTCAAAGTCTTCAAGGAGTTTGACTCCTTTGCTTGTGAGCATGAGAGAGTATTTTTCCTTGTCATTTTCTATGAGCCTTTCTACAAGTTTTTGGAATGAAGCACTTTCTTGGCATTCCTGAAGAAGTTCTTCAGAAATTTTAGTATCCTCTAGGTGTGGACCTTCAAAAGGATTTGATAACCTTCGATTCATACTAGATTCTGCTTGTGCCTTGCTTTGTTTGTTTTGAGAGCGAGTAACAAGCATTTTAGTAGAAACTTTCTGTGACGAAGGGGACAAAATCTTGTTCGATATGTTGCTCGGGAGTTGGTGGTTCAAGTCGGGGTGTGTTGTAAGTGATGCACTCGTCGGGCAAGAATGCTGGATTGATCCTTCCTCCACAGTTTATGATTTGATTAAATGTGGATTTTTGACAATATGTCCTAGTCTTTAAAGGCTCTTTGTCAAATTCGTTGGATTTGTTTTGGATATAAAGTTTAACGTGATGAAGGAATATTCGATGAGATTTGAAGAGTTGACGATTGATGTATAAAAACTTGTTTCTTTTGATAAATTTAGAAAAACTAGGTGGTTGTTTCTTCAACGTGGTGTTACGATAAATATTCTTTCTTCTCAGAATATGGGGATTAGTCATGCATAAGTGATCAATGGTTTCCTTTGAATTGTTTTGGATTCAGTTGATCTTGCTTTGAAAATTCAAGTTTTTACTTTATCAAAGTGAAGGTTTAGATGCCCCTTCACGACAAAGTGTGTGAAATGATATGGATAAAGTCTCTTGATATGCAAACTTGATTTGACAACCTGAGGTTTTAAGCAAGTGATTTTGAGATAAAATCCATGAGATGATAAAGGACCCTTTTGCCACTTGTGATGATGTTTCCTGATTTTGATAGGATAGATATGTTTTATTGTGTGATCAGTTTTGGATTTTTACAACTTTTGTTTGACACAAATTTTGCTCAAGATATAGTTTTTAAAGCTCTGTTGTTGATACTCTGTTTTGACGAAAAATGATGTTGATGGAAAGAGGTTTCCAAAAATGTTTTCTAAGTTTTCAAAACTCCTCACGGTTTTGCCCCCTTTTTTTCTAGGTTTGGTCACGTGCTAAAACAGAGACAAGATGTGCTACAAAAATTTCTTCACGCGCTAAATAAAAGACCACACGCGCTAAGCTACCCCCGGCCACGCGCTAAAATTTTTGACTGTTAAAATTTGTTTTCTGTCTGGCTCGAAAAGTTATGCGCTAATATGGGTCTGCTATGCGCTAACTGTTAAACCCTATGCGCTAAAGTTTGACTCCTACGCGCTAAGCTGATGCTTCAATGTGCTAAGCTGTTTTCCGGATGCGCTAATTATTTAACACTGTTTTGAAATTTTGGAAGAACGCTACTATTTTAACTGGACACACTAACTTGATGTTCTGATGCGCTAACAAATGTACCACATGCGCTAAGAAGTTGCTCTCACGTGCTAAACTGTCCTGATATTTTCCTTTGGCTGGTTTTTGCAATTTTTGGATTTTTGTTGTGAGTTTTTCAGTTGTGATGGATGATTTTTTAAAGTAGTAAATGCAAGCATAGCACCAAAGAGACAACCATTTTGCATAATCTAACAAAAAGTGTATGTTCTGCGAGGATGTGTTCAAATCCCCAATGTTTTAACAGGTTTGGATACAAATAATACACTTCAAGAAGACTCTTTATTCAAAGGTCATAAATAACATCATAGCCCACTAGTCTTGATACTCCGTCAGCTCAAACAGTCGTGTCACCCCCTAGAGGGCGCCCATTTTTTTGCCTTTTGCCAGAAATTAACTCAAAGTGAATTGCTTCACAATTGAGTAGTTATCTTGGGAGATATGCACTATGATATTATAAATGTCTGGTTACTAACTCAACTCCAGGTTTCTATTTCTAGGGTTCGTAATTAGGCTTCCTGTTCGGCCATCAGTGATAAACTCCCTAAGGAGGCTTCCCAACCTTTAGAACAAAGGCTTTACGTATCTCAAGGATACTGGGGGAAGGCTAATCGTTGCGCACAACCGTTGAAAAGGAATTTCGTCACTTTCCACTTTTGATTATAGTGGGTTGGAATACTTGGCGTCAAAGTCGTTTCCCACTTAGGTCGTTCCCTTCACACCAGCCATAAATGGCTTTAAGAGTTGATTCCAACTCCTCGGGAAGGCAGGCCTGCTAAAGGTTGTATAATGCTTGAAGTACAAAAAGCTTTGAGAGTGGTCTGGATTTTTTATCACCCAATTAAGGGGAGAGCATATACCTTTTGTAGTCACTCAAAATTGGTCATCACTCTTACATTGCTAACCTAATTCTTAGCATGTCTTCTGTGTCACATTTGATTTTCATCATATGTTGGCATTGTGTCATTCCTCTGGTTTCAATTCATTTCAAATCCAACCCTCATCAATCTCGTTCAATCACATTTGGTCCTAAATCATTATAATTGGCATTTTTTTTTCATTTTTAAATCATTCGAATTGGTATCATCTTGACAATTAGACTTAATTCCCTCTTTGTTGATAATTAATCAGTCATTAATTATCAACCTCAATATCAATTAATATTATCAAGTCATTATCAATCAATCTTATCAGTCTCTTATCAAAATCATTATCAATTTTGGGTCTTTTTCGATCCTTTGTCCTATTTTGTTGTCAAATTCAGTCAATTGTCATTAATTTTCATCAATTATTAGCCAATCAATCATCACTATTGGGACTTAATTCATCATTAGGGTTGGTATCTTAATTTATTCAAATCATTTCCCCTAGGTTAATTAATTAAATAATTAATTAATCCCCTTTCTTACTAACATGTCCCTTTTTGAATAAATAAATATATATTTATTTATTCACCATATTTTTGTCCATGCCACAATTAATATTTTTTTTTAATATTAATTGGCTAATTTGATTTTATGAGTGAAATTAATAATTATTAATTATTAATTTCCACCTCACTCAAATGTCTTTACTTAAGTGATTCACTTTCTAAAAAGTGAATCACTTGTCTCCTCTCTCAAAGGCAAAGTTTCCATTTTCGACCAAGTGTCGAAAATGGAATTGTCCTTCTAACTCATCTTCCACTTGCCATCAAAATGGCAATTTCCCAAGAGACTCCCCTTTGCATGCGATGTCGACCGTCAGATTGAATCGATCTTATCCGTCGAATTCTATAAATTGGAGGCCTCTTTCAATCATTGGAGGACCACGTCTCTAGTATCCTTACGCTATCATTTTCGAATCATAATCTTGCTTGCATACACTTGCATTTTGGAGGTGAGATCCACAATAATTTAGAGGAGAAAGAGAAACAATGGAGGTCAAGGAATGAGCTCAAATATATGGTTTGCATAGTATAATAGTGTTTTTATTTCCTTCTTCTTTTGAATACTTTGCTAGAATTATCATATACTAGGTTATGTTTGTGGTTGCATAGCTTATGATGTATTTGATGTTTTACAATATTTTTAGCTACACCTTCCACTTTTGAGACAAGGAAAACAATCTTCTTTTTAACCTTCAAGACAATGATTTGCTAACTTCTACTTGGAGATGTTGCTCCAAAAAGCATGGTGTTCCTTTTATTTCCCCAAATCAGTGATTATCTAATCTAGGAAAAGAACCGAGTCAATAAAGCAACACTTCGATTTGGTCAACAAAAGAAAATCGGCAAAAAGGGGAATAACTTCCCTCTTTGATTGTAACAAAAAAAATTTAAACGTGGTTCTTTCTTTTGCAAAAATTTAAAATGAATCCTTTTATATACCAAAGGATGGTGAGGTTCTTTTTAAAGCTACTTTTGCAAAAATGAAAGTTTGTATTGTTCCTTTTAGAGCCCAAAATAAAGTGTTTCTCCTAGTAAAGCAAGAAAATTTCTGATTGTGGTTCTTTTTATAGCCCAAAAATTACAGTGAGTTCAATTTTAAGAAAAAGAAGTTCAAATTTTAAACTAACTTAACTAAGTTAGTAATAATTCTAACTATCTTAATAATCTTAAGACTAAGCTCCTATCTGCAATAAAATCATTAGAATTCTGCAAAAGAACAAGCGAAAAACGTTAGATGACTGGTGGACTTCAACAAGTCTAATTTTATCCTCGGTTACAAATTTTATTTTCCTGATTTCTGTCTGTCTATGATGCGCTACAGAACAAACTATACACGCTACAAAATAACAGTGATGTGCTAAAATAAGGCAGAGATGCGCTATACTGTTTTCAAGATGCGCTACTCTGTGTTCTGGAGGCACTGCTATGTTTTTCTCCCGTGCGAGACCTACAAGAAAATATTAGTATTATGATGCGCTAAGGAAAAGACTTCACGCGCCAGATGATGGACCCAACGCGCTGAACAATAAGCCGGATGCGCTAGGCTGTTAACCAGATGCGTTAGGGAAAGTTTCCCACGCGCTGATTCTTGTTTCCCACGGACCTGCAAAAGTGGTTAAATTCAAAACTTGATTTGATATATGGGGTGATTCCCCACGGTGGATGCCAGAAATGTATGCGCGAAAAGCAGGTCGATAGAACTTGAAATGTGAAAAATGGAGTTCTAGGGAGCCTTGCTCACACACCCACAGGACTTCTTGGTGCAAGCTATGGAGTCATGAAGTATGGCTCAGCTTCCCAAGGTTGGTTGCATGGTTCTCTATCTTACATGGTCCCTCAAACCAATGTTTTTGCTCTCAGATCACTGAGCAAAATGGTTTAGGGATGACAAATGCAAGAACGAGGGATGCTTTTGTTGATTTTAAGATGAAATGCATCCTAAGCTATGCATGATCCTATAAATGCAATAAACTAGTTATAAGATGACAAGATTAGTAACAAGACTATCTTAGCATGCTATATTAGTCTATGATTAAGCTAAATGATAAGGAAAATACTCTAAACATGCATATTTAGATTAATTCCTATTTAAAAGAAAAGCTAAATGATGAGCATAAAATGATATTTAAAACTTGGATGGATTTTAGTATAAGTATGATGCTAAAGACTTGGATCCATGAAAATGGAGGAATGAGAGCTCTATTTATAGCAAAAATAGGGCAATGGATGGTCAGGATTGAAAGAGGCAATCAAGGGTTGAGTTTGAAAGTTGGGAATCCATGTTTGCAATTGGCACCAATGAAATGGTGACAGTTGTCAACATAAGGTTGGTTGAGAGGAGATGTAAGAAGCATTAAATGCTTAGAAGACCTCATGGTTACCCTAGGGGTTAAGGGTTAAGGTTAAGTTAAGATTACCCATTGGATAAAGCTTTTATCCAAAGGATAAATTCTTGTGCAAAGGTTTAAGGATAACCATGGTCAAAGCAATAAATGCTTGATGAGACCCTTGGGTTACATGAGGTTGAGCTTATGGAAATTATTTAACCATGTAAGAGGGTTGAGTTAACCATTAATGGTTATGAAGACTTTGGGGACAAATTTGTAAGAGTCCTTCCAAATTTGGGGGTATTCAACAGCTTGTTGAATGGATAAAGGCTTTAATGCTTTTAGAAGACTTTACTCCAAATTTGAGAAGTGACCTCCTCAAATTTAGGGAAAAGGGATAATGGATGGGTTTGGGTTAATTAATCAGGATTAGAAGAATCTAGACGAGGTTAGAAAGAGGGTTAGGATGCAAGTGGGAGGTGTAGGATTTTGCAAGTGGGTGAGGGAAAATAGAATTAATTTAAAATAAATTGCTTTATTTCAATTTGGTTGCAATTAAATAAATTAGATTTATTTAATTTAGGATAACTATTTTAATTAAATTTGAATTTAATTAAAAAGTGGATAGGGGTTTTAATTGAATAAGATGAATTTATCCTATTAAATGGTATAGTGAATTTAATTGAGTAATTTACTTAATTAAATAAAGGAATGCGGGTAATTTAATTAAATTGGTTTTAATTAAATAGAGAAATGAACATAAAATATTCATTTAGGAATATGGTCATTTTTATACGTCTACAATAATATACTCTTCCAAATCTCAATGTGAGATGGATAAGAATAACAAATAAACTAATAAAACCATGATATACTAACTTATGCTAACCTCCTAACAACTAGGAAACTAACATTTTACTTTTCACGTTTCACTTTTTATTTTTGACACTTACATAGGATAAGAAACAAATAAAATTAATACTAAGCTAAGAACTTATATATATATCCTATGCATACCCTATAAATCTTCATCAACTGTAATGGAGGAATGGTGAGATTCGGCAATGATGCTCCTTGTGCAGTAAAAGGTAAGGGATCTATAGCCCTAAATGATAAAATAAATTGTGAAGATGTTTATTGGGTAGAAGGGCTAAAATATGGTTTGTTAAGTTTTGCACAACTTAATAATAAGGGTTACCAATTAGAATTCAATGAAGGAATATGCAAAATAAATGATAAATCAAGAAGTCTGATTGCTACCAGTAAACAATCTAGAGGTAATATGTTTCACCTAGACACCATTGTAGGTAGTTGTCTAATGGAAAAGGTAGAAGACGGTTGGCTGTGGCACAAAAGACTGTGTCATGTTAACTTTGATAGCATAGAAAAAGTCAGTAAAATGAAGTCTGTCAGAGGTATGCCTGATATTATGAAACCTGAAAATGCTATGTGTAAAGAATGCCAACTAGGAAAGTTGACCAGGTCTAGTTTCAATAGCAAATCTTATTCATCTGAGAATATGCTAGACTTAGTTCATATAGACTTGTGTGGTCCTATGAGGACCAAGAGTTTCTATGGGGACCGATATTTCATGTTGTTTGTAGATGACTTCTCAAGAATGATGTGGGATGTATTCTTGAAAGAGAAGTCTGAAGCCTTTCACATGTTCAAAGTCTTCAAGGCTCGAGTGGAGAGAGGAATCGGTAAGAGTCTAAAATGTTTGAGATTAAATAGAGGAGGAGAGTTCACCTCCCAATAGTTCATAAATTACTGTGAAGAACAGGGGATTATGAAACAGATATCTGCACCCAGAACACCTCGACAAAATGGGGTTGTTGAAAGAAGGAACAAAACTTTGATTGATTGTGCGAGAACTCTGATGATATAGAAGGATATTCCACATATCTTTTGGAGAGAAGCAGTAAGCATTGTTGTGTATACCTTGAACCAATACAGGTGAAGAAAGGGACAAATAAAACTCCCTATGAATTATGGTGTGGATACTCACCCAATGTGAGCTATTTCAAAGTATTCAGAAGCAGGTGCTATATAAAGAGGGATGAGTACTCTAGAAAGTTCGATCCCAAGAGTGATGAAGGAACCTTCTTAGGTTACTCCACAAAGAGTAAAGCATAACGGTGTTTGAACAAAAGAACCAGTAAGATTGTGGAGAGTGTCAATGTCAGAGTAGATGAGTTATCTGAGAAAAATGAACAGGATAGCAAGAGTGAACCAGAGGATTATCAAAGATTTGAGTACACTGTATCGGTTGAACCCACTGACGAGAATCCTATTGTAGCGACAAATGAGGAGGCATGTGAAGTAGAACCTGCACAACCGGTAGAAGAAGCTCCAAGAAACGAACCGATACTAGCAAGGTATGTCAGAAACAATCACTTTGCTGACAATATCGTTGGTGACAAAGATGCGGGAGTATTGACTAGAAGAAGAGCAAGAGAGAGTATATGTTTGCTCTCCAAAATTGAGCCCAAAACAGCAAAGGAGGATCTAAATGATGAAGAATGGATCAAAGTCGTGGAGGAAGAACTAGAGCAGATTGAGAAAAATGAAACTTGGACTCTTGTGCCCAGACCAGAGAACAAAAATGTGATAGGCACCAAATGGGTGTTTAGAAACAAAATGGATGAAACCGGTCAAGTAGTAAGAAACAAAGCAAGGTTAGTCTGCAAAGGGTATGCACAGGAAGAAGGTTTGGATTATGGAGAGACCTTTTCACCAGTGGCCAGATTGGAAGGGGTTAGAATCTTGCTTGCTTATGCTACTTACAAGAAGTTCAAAGTTTACCAAATGGATGTCAAATCAGCATACTTGAATGGTGTTCTAGAAGAAGAAGTGTACGTAGAGAAACCAGAAGGGTTTGCTTCAGCAGATGGAAAAGATATGGTGTGTAGACTAAAGAAGACTCTATATGGACTAAAGCAAGCACCAAGAGCCTGGTATGAGAGGTTTCACTCATACCTACAAAGTATAGGATTCATAAGAACCAATGACAACAGTAACTTGTACTTGAAAATTGGAGAAGATGGATAACATCTGATTGCAGAAAGTTTTGTAGATGACATCATCTTTGGGGGAGATGATGAGATGAGCAAAGGTTTTGTAGATGAAATGAAGCGAGAATTTGAAATGTTCATGATCGGTGATAAAATTCTTCATCGGTCTGCAAGTATCTCAGCTAAAGAATGGTATATTCATTAGCCAAACCAAGTAAATAAGAGAAATATGAAGACTTTTGGAATGGAAGATTCCAAACCTGTTGGGACTCCAATGGTTTTAGGTTGCAAGCTCTCCAAAAATGATGAGGCTAATGAAGTAAATGAGACACTTTACCGATCCATGATCGGTAAGTTGCAGTATGCAGTACACAGTAGACTGAATATATCACAAGCAGTTGGCTTGGTTGCTAGATTTGCTACAAATCCAAAAGAGACTCATATGGTGGCAGTTAAGAGAATATTTAGATACCTTAAGGGGACTAATGAGTATGGTCTCTGGTATCCACATAAGGGAGATTTCAGCTTAAGTATCTTTACCAATGCAGATTGGGCAGGGAACATTGATGACAGAAAGAGCACTAGTGGAGGTGCATTCTTTCTTGGAGACAAGATTGTTTCATGGACAAGCAAGAAACAAAATTGCATCTCTCAATCCACAGCTGAGGCAGAGTATGTGGTTGTTGCAATCAACTGTACACAGGTAGTATAGATCAAGTAGATATTGGAAGGTATCCAAGAAAAGGTGACTGAACCTGTGGTGATTCACTATGACAACACTAGTGCTATCAACATATCTAAGAATCCAGTGATGCATTCCAAGACAAAGCTTATAGCTATCAAATACCACTACCTCGGGGAACAGGTTCAAGACAAGAAAGTAAGGTTGGAGTATATACCAACAAAAGAACAGGTGGCAGATATCTTCACAAAGCCACTACCAAAAGATATCTTTGAATATCTCAGAGGTAAGATAGGGGTAATTCCCCTGCATACTCTAAGGTGAGTAAAGATCAGAACAACATCAAATCCGGTATGACTTTCCTGAAAAATGTATGTATTTGGATTGATAGTTATGGACTACTCCTGTTAGGGGGAGCAGACAGTGCAATTTGTGAAATAGGGTGTCTAAACTACACCTTTGGCCTTGTTGTCAAAGGGGGAGAAGTTTGATACAGATGATGTAACATGAAGGAAGATGAAGACAGATGTGACAATGAAGTTAGAAGTAATATGAATGGAAGCCAGCTAAAAGGGGGAGTAAGATCATTACTCAAATATCGGTTAGCAAAAGTGAGTGATTGCTAAAGAGGAGTCAAAAGTGTTGTCATCAATGCCAAAGGGAGATTGTTGGCATTGTGATTGTCATTGATGTCAACCAGTATAGGATGGTTACCGGTATAAGAAATGTTTGTGCAGTACTGTTATTGTTGCATACTTAATGAGATATCTTTGATATTCACCGGTGAGTGAGGAAATGCCTTTCATCGGTACACAAGTTAGTGTTGACTTGTGCAAGGACTGCATACCGGTAAGTGATATGTTGGTAGTGCATTGTTTCCAACTAATAAGTGAGTTAGTGTCAACTGACAACCAGTATGTTGAAGGATGTTTGGATAAGAAATAGCAGGACTCCCACCGGATAAAGAAGCAGTCACCATAAGAAGTAGGTGACATGATGATGCGGTCACGGGAGTTGACTCAAACTGAAGTTTAGTAGTCTTATGCATGATCGGAGCTCTTTGGACAGACAAGTGATCAATCTACTTAGTGATCAATGACCGGTAGAATAAGATAACAGAGTTACATCGATGAACTGGTGATACAGGTTGAAGGATGATATCCATCGGGAGTCTCGGAGCAATGACCGGTAAGATAGATGTGATGATCAAAGGTGAGTCAGTCATAGCGATATATCATTAAACAAACGGATAGTGAAGTCTACAACAGTTAACAACCAGTTAAGGTGAGATTTGTGCGGATTTTCTGGTTTGCAGTTAAAAGACTGAACTCGACCAAAAAGTCGCTATTTTTGGGGGATGCAATGGTAGATTTGGATGAGTAGTTGGTGGAATTGTTGCAAGACGCGCAGAGAAAGAGAGGGAAGATTTGAATTTGAAATCTACCAAGATTTGTGATTGCATTGATTAAGGAAACACCTGAAGGTGACGACAGAGGGAGCATAAAGTGTTTTGAGCTCATGCAGAATATTTTGATCGAAAAATTTGCATAGTGCAAAGTGAAGAGTGAGGAAGTGCTAAGTGTGTGTGAAGTAGACCAATAGAGTGCAGAGCCGAGGGTATGAGCAGAGGACCGACAAAGTGCAGAGCCGAGGGTATGAGCAGAAAACTGGTGTAGTGCAGAGAAAACACAACCGATGCAGACAGAGTATGAGTTTCATTGGGATCTGATCAAGCTATCAGTAGCTATTCCAGCAGATCAACTTCATGTTGCTTTCTAACCATTGCAACTCAAAATCCCTTAACCGGGTGGACTTTAACAGGTCCCTTTGTAAAATCCCTTAACCGGGTGACATCTTAATTGATGATCCTAAGTCCTTTAACAAGGCTACCTCTAACAGGGTAATGGCACTAACAGGCCTTACAGAAAATCCCTTGACCGGGTGGCACCTAATAGTGTTTTTGTAATCTTCTAACAGGGATGGCTCCTTATAGAGCGTTCTTTAGAAGAGTACAAATTTTATGAGCATCGACTCACGTCGTGGTTTTCTCCCATTTGGGTTTCCACGAGATAATTCTTGGTGTTATTGTGTATCTTTTCATGCATGCATGTTCTCCTACAATAAATGTTTGTATTGATGAATATTAAGTTAGTGCAGACTTGAGTAAAAGATTTTAATTATGTATAACCGATAGGTAACTGATTCATCCCTCCCCCCCTCTCAGTCATTGGTAGGGACCAACATGTTAGCCTTCCAATGGAGTTTCTTACTCATTATCCTTCAATCTTTTTTTCTTTTGTGATACATTAAATCTTGCTAGAGGCTAAGTTATGACCCTCAACTTACTTGGATCAATTTACCTATTTGATACCTAAAACCATTTTGATGATATGTTGAATGAAACACATTGATTTAGTTGGAACACATCTTTCCCTCTTGAAAGGGAATTACTTCCATTGGTTTATATCAATAGATTTCGGTATGCTTAGGTGACCTCAAGCTCCATTATAAAAACTTATTCTTAGGGGATTCTACTAATATGTGCATAATATGCTCATCTAAAATTAGTATGTCATTTATACTTGAAAAGAGGATCTTGATCTTATCTACCCAACTCTAACCAACATATTAAAGGAAATAAAAAGGGCGATAATGGAATGAAATAAAGTATAAAAATATTCTTCCAAATATACATCACAATCTTAAGAACCTCCTTAGAAGAATAAAAAAGCCAACTAGATGAAAGGTAGCTCAAGATAGCTTGTACACAAGGATGACGTAATCTTCCAAGGAAAATCAAGCAACATAATTTCTACTAGTGAAAAATGTGTTATAAAGCTTTGAATCCTAAAATATGTATGTGAATCAACTAAAAATGCATGTTGCTCATGAAACACATTATAGTAATTCAAAACTAAAAAAAGGTCACCAATAAAAATATAACTCGTATGAACTATACTAATCCAAAACTTAGAGAATCACAATCCAAGTTAACAATATGGAGAAAGAAAAACGATATTTTATTAGATTGAAGAGACAAAGCAGTACCATATTCTATTGGAATTTTCCCTCTATTTTCAACTTTATTTTTCTAGTGCTTAAAAAATGAAAAACAATTTGATATATAGATTCTTAGCTTAAAAAGTATAAGCATGTTTCCTTATTAAATTTTGTATACTCAGTTAGTTACAACAATAAATTCCTAAAAATATATGGAGAGCAAATAATTTAATTAAAAATCGATTTCCCAAATATAATCAAAAACAAGATCCTCTAACAACATGACTATATTCATTAAATTTGGTGCAACTAGTTTCAAAAATGAATGCTTAGTTCTATACAATGTACAACAAAATATCTCTTTAAATTAGCTTTCCCTTCACTTTCCCAACTACCTCTATTGCAATTAGAAACTCCATCTATTCAAATCATATCTTCTTCTAGAAGTGTTCATCAAGCTCCTTGTCTTTCCCTTGTCCAAGAATGTGTTCAAGAATTTAGATATTATCAGATTTAAAGGGATATCATAGCATGATATAGGGATTGCCCTAATAAACTCTAATATTGCATGCAAGAGAAGTATTAAGTTAACAAAACAAACAACAAATATTAAATAAATTTGACCTACGCATGTTTTAATCATATTTAATACACAATCATGCTAAGATGATTATTCTAATAATTTGAATTGATTATTTCTCTTTGATTAGATAAAATAGATAAAATATCTTCAAGTTATAGATTATTTCCTCTATTTTTAGGGTTGTTGCACTTTCCTACTTTGTATGATAATATATTCGTAAAATATTTATGTTATTTATTTATTATAAAAATTAGTACTAAGTTTATGTTTAAAACTACTTTTATAAACATTTTTAGTTCATAGATAGCAATTCGCAAGATATTTAAAATTTAACTCTATATAATTTGAAATCTTTCATTATATTTATAGTATAAAATCTTTTTTATTAATTATTGACTATCAAAATTATTTGAATTTTACTTTATTAATCACGATAGCATGCATTACCATATGAAAATATATTAGATTTTATAGTCGGTTCATTATCAATAGATGACCGAATCTACAACAACATAAAGGCATGCAAATTGTTCAAACAAACAACCTCTAAGATATAAGTCTCACGCAACATTTAGATTACAGATTATAAAATAGAAAATGGAATTGTTAAAAGCAATTTGAAAACTTAAAAAAAAAATATGAAATTGGCAGATGCATAAGTCAAATTATTGAACATCTTTTCAATACTTTTGCCAAAATGATAATGATAGAAAAGGGTTTGAACTATCAGTAAATGCTCTTGAAAAGAAAAGGAAGCAATCTTACATAATGGAGACTAAAAAAGAGTCATGACTAAAGGGTGCTGAAGTTTTTGGAAAAGTCTTTTTTTTGTTTCAGCAATGTAATCAAAAAAGAAGATACATATAACAGAAAGCCAATAGACAATTTTGACCCTTTTTCATTTCAAAGTTGTTGGCATACAAGAAGGATTTAAATATTCGCTTGATCAAATGATTTTGTTTTTTTAAGTTATCAATAATGTGTTTAATAAGAGATTACAGGTTGACAAAGAAAATAAATCCAAGGTGTTAGAGAGGAGAAAGGTTAGAGATAAGTAGTCACAAATAATTACAATTTTCAAAACTATTGACAACATGAAGGTGAAATGTGAGAACTTGGATAGGCGTTGCCTTGGTAGAATGCAACTAAGGAAACATGAAGGTGAACTGTTTACCCCTATGCCCTTCTGGTTTTCCTCTCCTCTCAACCGACAACTTCACAACGGACAGCAACGGAGGTAGGATTAAAAGCATTTAACATGCTGCGCGGGATAAAAATTTCAAATGTACGGGGTGCGCGGGAAACGCAACCAGTTAACGGACATGAGAACGGTATCTCGGAAAGGTTAAAACAGAAACGGTAATAGATAGGGTTAAGGAACGAAGGAGGTTAAGTTGGGCAAGACCCACAGTCCGGCCACCTAAGCATTCAATGCTTAGAGTGTGTCGGTTTAGCCAGGTCGGGACGATGGGATGAAAAACAAAGTTAGTACCCATGGTAGTAGTCAATCCACACAAGGTATTTTGGTAGAGTAGTGCACATTTATTGTGTGTTTCGATGGATTATGTGTTGCTTCATGTGTCATTGAGGCCACTATGTTGATTTATAAGTTCACTAAATTGGTCACATTTATTTGGTTATGATGTGCATTGTATTGTCTTGTTGTCATAAGGTGGTTCTAAGGTGGGTCATGGTGGGACTTTGGAGGGTTCTGTATATTTGGTAGAGAAAGGACCTCATCCAATAAAAAACCTCAAGGACAAACCTCCAATGGAGTCTTCGGACAGGGCTAAGAGGATGGAGGAGAGGAGGAAAAAAAGATTTAGTTCATCTAAGGCGATAAAATTGAAATACAAGGTACTTTGTGATTATGTAATAAAGCATATTTGTGTCAGTGTAGTTGGCTATAGTTTATATGCTCAAAGTACTTGCCCCATGCCTACGAATGTGATGTTAAGTGAGCAATGTGGTTGTCACAAGGTGCTACTAAGGCAATTCATAGTCACCCTGAGCATTTTATAGTGGACTAGGCAACGAAGGGACCTCATTAGACACATGTTGGAAGTCAGAAACGTTCACAGAAGTCATTTGATATGTGTCATATGAGGGACGGAAGTAAGAAACAAAAACTAAATGTGGAGGGGGCTACTAAATTGACACCTAAGGTAATCTAAAATTCTACTGCACAAGTATTGTGTCATTACACAAAATATGTTTCTCCTTGCATTTGCAATAGAGGTCATCATATTATTCATGACATTATCTTCTTTTATAAGTTCCATTAAATGATTTCACATGGATTTAAATTTTATGAATGTTGTACACTATTATTGTCATATGATGCTTGTCATGGTGATCATTACGAGATTAAGTAGGGACTTGTTGATTTGCTTGATAGAGAACCTCCAGAAACATGTTGTGTGGTTGAGCATGGCGCTGTCAATTTTGGAGAGGATGCAATATGTAACTTTTTTGTCTATACAGTTGTGGTCCTCGAACGTACTTTTAGTGTTGTACACATATTCAAATTGTCCTCTTATCCTTGCACCTCATTAGTCTTTTTTTAATATGCACGTATCTACCATGTCTGGGTGACATTCCAAGTGACACTATTATGCACACGCCATCCACAGAAGACATAGATGATGTGGTATGTTTTATTTTTCTAGTTCTTGTGTTGGGGGGAATAGTGCTTATAGAAAACACAACTCATATTTCATATATCTCTAGTAGGAGGACAATATTCCTCTTGAACATCTTCATGAAAAATTGAAGGGATGCTAGGTTGAATGAATGACAAAGGTGTTGCCAACATCCCTCCTGGATCTACTATGTTAAATATGTTGTCTCCCATGCATTAATGATATGATTACCCTTATAAAATGCAATCTACGATCATATGGTATTATTTAGTATTTACATGCTTAAAGCATGTCCCCTAATTTACAACAATTTGCCATAAAAGGAAGCCTAGGTGGAAACACTTAGAGGATAGGACTTGAACTTATTAGGGAGGCTATTTCTATGCAAGAGTGAATGTAATTCACAATAGATCTAATGAATCAGATGGGCAGGGGGATAAGGTATAGTAGAATTATCTTTATGAACTCTTTGTGAAGCATATCCATTTTTCATATGGGTTAGTGCAGGATCATGGGGGGCCAAAAAGTGGTGATGTGAAAAAAATAGCCTTCTCCACTCGCCTAAAAATGCGAAAATCCGTGTTGACTTTTTGCTTGGCCTCGGTGTCAGTACACCTTGGCATGATAATTACCTAAGCAAATCGAATATTGGACTTCTACACGTTGTTTTCACACTCGGAATTACAAATTCAGTAGGATTGAAGCCCAGCGCATCAAATCCTTCATTGTTTAAGCCTAAGGACATCAAATACAAGTATCAGAGAAGATAGAATAATAGTGAAAATACTGGTCAAGTGAATCACTCGATTGGAATATGAATCGTATCAAGGGTTTATTGCTTGCACTGGTAAATACTGCCACCTTCGATGGGTCAGCAACCTCAAACCAGATCTCAAAAGCGTCGGGATCCACTTCTGTGAGCTTGGCATAGCCGAGGCAGCACATCTAGGGTTTGAACTCGATCTGCGCATTAGTCAGCGGATTGACATTTTCGTCAACAGGAAACCACATGAAACCATGGCCCACCTCAGCGGATCTGTTGAGAGAGAGTGCAGGGGTTTCAACTTCGAATAAAAAAAAAATATTTCAATTGCAATGCTTCAAGAAATGAAAAGTTTCAACTTCAATGCTTTAGAAAAGAAAATTTTCGGCAGTACCGTTTCAAAATAGAGCATGTGAGATTAGAATTTACAGGAGTTTACGAAAATCAGGACACTCCTTGCACATACCTTTCGGCATTGCCATTCCACAGTTGGAGACTAAGTGTGATTTCTAGGTCAAGATATATCTTATTTATCGCAGATCTTATTTCAGAGAATTTCAGGATCGGTGAACATTATATTTAACGATTGTTGGATCCAATTGTATCAAAACGGCTAACTGACATTGGTCTTGTTATGGATCATTTCATACAATCGAGCAATTTAGAAATAATACAGTGATCGGACATGGCTAGAGGACATTTGGGTTCATGGGCAGATATGGGCTGGGAAGACCCACCTCATGTTCCGCAGTGGGTCTACACGAATGACAGATGGAAGGACATGGCGATACAGGTAAACCGGAGCGAAAATAACAAGATTTTCTAGCCAGCTTCAAAATACTTTCAAGGCTTCTTTGGGAACAGACGCAGTGTGGCATGGAGGCAGAATAACAATGGAAGGAGATTCACTCAAGGGCATTTTAATATTGGTGCGAATCAAGGGAATTCTGAGAATAAATTCAAGGGATTTTTCGAGGAAATGGTCTTTGGATCTGGGCAATCAGCAAACATTTGCTAGGGTTGTTGGCTTGGCAAATAAGGAGACTACGGCTAGGGTTTCTGTTTCTTCACAGCAGGTGGGAAATAAGGTAAATGTGAACCTCAAGGAAGCTAGTCCGAAAAAGGTAAGTAAGATACCTTATGATCCTATTCTTTCGGGGGTTTCTTCATCACAGGTTTGGGCTCCTATCCCTTGTATCGATCTTTTAGGTTCCTATGTCAATAAGAAAGCGATTTGTTTGCATACGAATGTTGTTTTTGGGGAAATTTAGGGTGATCAAATTAGTTTGTTAAAGCTTTATCATAAATTGCAAAAAAGATGGGGGGATATGCATTATTTTCAATTATTGCTTGTGAATGCTTTTATTATTGTCTTTGATTCTCCTTCTTTCAGAGATGAGGTATTAAGAACTTCGCATCATTGGTTTGGAAAACATTTAATTTCAATTGCATCTTGGAAACCTTTTTTTGTTCCTTCTTGGTCTAGCTCGAAACTTACTCCTTTCTGGTTTGGTTTACCTAAAATTCCTTTTGAATTTATTCATCCAGATGTTCTTGAGAAAATTGGAAATACTATTGGAACTTTTTTAACATCTAAAATGGACTTTGTGGAGGGGGAGATTCTGGTAAAAATTTGTGTTCTTATTAACCCTAACAATGTTTGCCCCTGTAATTGTAATATCAAGTCTCATGATTGTATTTGGCACCAGTAAATTGAGAAATTAGATAGGGAGCTTCTTAAATCTCCTTTACTTTTGGATGCTCCTTTACTTATGGATTTTAAGAAAAACCAACAGGTTGTTGGCTCTGTCCCTAAATCCCTTAATAAAGATAGTTTGTCGGTGGGACCTTCAACTGAAGGATGTGGAAATGTCTCCACATAAATTGGTAGAAATAGGTCACATTAATCTTGAAAATAATCCATTGTGTTGTAGTTCTGGGAAACCAAATGATCACACTTCGGGTTCGGTCTCACTTTCGTCTTTACTGAAGACATTTTCTAATAACGGGGGTATAGTGGATGGTAATCCCCCGATGAATGGATTAGATCATCCATTGATGATAGATTGCCCTAAGATGCCAAATAATCACACAAAGGGTAAGGACGATATGGAAACTGTTAAACAGGTACCTGCCATAGGTTTTCCTAATGATGCTTCTTTAGTTCAAGAAATTAAGAATTTGGTGTCTAATAATTCCCCTTTGAATGTTGAAATTTATATGGCTAATGAATCTTCCTTAGGGAATAGTAATCCGTCAGAGGTTGTCCCTGTTATTATGCCAAATGAGAATCTAGTTCAGCAAGTACATGATATTTTTAACAATCATGCACATCAAATGGATGAGGGTATTACTGATAGAGTTATTTGTTCAATTGAGAATGATTTGGGGGGTATAAACTTGACCCTTCCAATTTTTGCACATGCTAATCCTTTTGCGGTTTTGGCTAAAATAGAGTTGGGTTTTGAAGATAATCCATTTATCCTGGCTTCTCCAAAGTCATGCAAGAGTTTACCAATTGTCCAAACAACTCCAGTTTTTTCACCATAGGTGGTTTCTCCTAGGAGAGGTAGGCCTCCAAATAATCTTAAGACTCAAATGGAAATTGATGCTGGAATTCAAAAGACTTTGTCCCTTTCTCCTGCTGGTGGGCAAGGGAGGCATTCAGTCTCTCTTGGTAGGCCTAAGAAAACATGCCTAACTCCTATAAGTGTAAAAAGAAAGAGGAGTAAAAGATTTGTGACTAGTCCTCTTGTGACAAGATCAGGGGCTGTGAAACGTAATTTGCAAGGTTGCTTTGGGGAAAGAAAAAATTCTCTGATTAATGGGAAGAGGGGAGCTTCGGCCTCCCCTCGAGAACAATGAGAATTATTTCTTTGAATGTTAGGGGCTTAAATGCCCCTAGCAAGAGACGCTTAATTAAGTCCCAGATGGACTTAATTAAGTGTGATATTTTTATGTTGCAAGAAACAAATTTGTCAATGGAGTCTGTTGATTTGGTTTTTTCATCTTGGAAAAGGTGGAATTTTATTTCTTCTCCGGCTTGTGGTGCTTCAGGAGGTTTGGCACTGCTTTGGAATAATTATAATATTGAGGTACAGTTAGTGGCATCTGCTACAAATTGGATGTTGGCTTTAGTTATAAGCAAGATTTCGAAGGTTAAATTTTGGCTTTTTAACATTTATGCTCCGTCAAGAATTCAAGGGAAGAGTAAGTTATGGGGTGAATTAAAGAGGATTTCTTCTCCCTTAAAACATGGTTCATTTATTATCTTCGGAGGTGATTTTAATGCTATCACTGATTTAGATGAGAAAAGAGGAGGTGTTTTCCCTAATAAAAGGATTATGGATGACTTTGGGGATTTCATTTCTGATATGAGCCTTTTTTATTGTAAGTCTCGGAATGGGGTTTTCACATGGACAAACATGAGAAGGGATTTTTCTCAGATTGCTGAGAGATTAGATCGGTTTTTGTTATCTGAGAATTGGATTGATTTAGATTTTGAATTCTTTTCCTCTATTCTACCGGTCTCGAGTTCTGATCATTTTCCAATTTCCCTTTCAGTTATTGAGGATAGGGCTTATTTTAAGTCTCCATTTAAATTTGAGCCCATGTGGTTTAGGGATTCTTCCTTTTTTCGTCTGCTTATGAAATGGTGGAATTCTGTTCCTTTTTGTTCTGGGTCCCGTATGTTTCAAATTTGCTAAGAAGTTAAGGTATTTGAAATTGAATATTAGGAAATGGAATATCTCGCATTTCAAGAACATTTTTCAGGAGAAACAAAGGATTCAAGATATGATTGAGTGTTTTAATACTCATGTGCTTCAACATGGTATGGTGCCACAAGTTTTTGATGAATTGAAGTCACTAAAATTATAGCTTGAGGAGGTGTTAGCTAGAGAGGAAATCTATTGGAGACATAAATCTAGAGAGTTATGGCTTTCAGATGGTGACAGGAACACAAATTTTTTTCATTCTTCAACTAAGATTAAAAGATGTAAGAATAGGATATCTTGTATTCAGTGTCAGAATGGGAATTTATTGATAGAGCCAGAGGACATTGCTTCAGAGGCAGTTAGGTTTTTTAAGTCATTATTATCTTCGGAAAATGGAAATCTCAGCAATGATATTATATCTAATATTCCTCCTTTAGTATCTTTGGAAGACAACAAGATGTTGATGTCTCCCTTTTCCTTAGAAGTTAAGAGTGTTGTCTTTGCCATGAAACCGAATAAAGCTCTGGGACCAAATGGTTTTACTCCTTTATTTTTTCAAAAATGTTGAGATTTTGTGGGAAATGATGTTTTATTGGCTCTTGAGGAATCTAGGAGAAATAGGTCTATTTTAAAAGAACTTAATACTACAATGATTGCAATTATTCCTAAAAAAGAGGATACTAAGACTTTTGCTGACTTAGGCCCCATTTTTTTATGTAACACTTTGTATAAAATATTTACGAAGGAAATTTCCCTTAGGTTGGTAAAAATTATACCTAGGATCATTTCATTGGAGCAAGGTGGTTTTGTTCCCAGACGGGAGACGACAAAGGGTGCAATTGTAGCACACATGAGGTGTTGCATTCTATTTCCACCCAAATAACCCCGACCATGATACTTAAACTAGACATGATGAAGGCTTATGATAGAGTAGAGTGGGGGGCTTTATGTGTTGTTCTTTAGAAGTTAGGTTTTTCCAAGGCCTGGGTCAAATGGATTCGTGCATGTATTTCTTCTACAAGATTCTCAGTTTTAATTAATGGTTCTCCTTGTGGTTCTTTCACTTCCTCTAGGGGTTTGAGACAGGGAGATCCCCTTTCTCCCTTTTTGTTTATTCTCCTAGCCGAAACCTTTAGCTGGGCTATTATGGCTGCTAAAGTGGGGGGGCTTTGGAAAGGTATAAGGATTCAGAATATTCCCCAAAGTATTTCTCATTGTCCCTTTGAAGATGATACTCTGTTATTTGGACATGCTTCGTTAGTTGAGGCAAAAGTGATTAAAGGAATAATACAAAATTATGCATCGTTTTCTGGTCAAAAAGTGAATGGTGCTAAATCAAAGATTTTTTTCCTTAATACATCACAACTGGTTCACCATAGATTGCAACCTTTTGGGGATTTGAGACTGGAAATCTTCCATGTACTTACCTTGGGATTCCTTTCTTTGTTAAACAGGATAAGATTGGTCTTTGGGATAAGATTATTTTAGTCATTTCTAAAAGAATTCTCTCATGGAATCATAGATGGTTAACTCTGGCGGGTAAAATTGTTCTCATCAAGTCTATTTTGAATGTTGTTCCCATACATTTCATGTCTGTTTTGAAGTCTCCAAAAGTAGTTATTGTTAGTTTACAGGATACTCTTAGAGATTTTCTTTGGAACAATAATAAAGATGGCAAGAAGAAACTCCCTTTAGTTGCATGGGATAAGGTATGTTTGCCTAAGGAACTTGGGGGAACAGCAATTCGGAGTCTGGAGAATCAGAATTTAGCCTTAGGTGCTAAGTTGGTTTGGAAATTATATGACAAGCCTAGCTCCTTATGGGCATAGATTATGTTTGCCAAATATTTAAATAATGGACCGAGAGAGTACTTTTTTAAAGTCTCAAATTTGCCTTCGGGTTCTACTATTTGGAATTTCCTTTGTAAATGTAGATCAGTTATTTTGCCTCATCTCTCATGGATTGTTCATAATGGTAGAAAGGTCAGATTCTGGGATGAAGTATGGAATGGACACACACCTTTGGTGAATATTAGGGATTGGTCTCCTCTGATCACTGTTCTTTCCTCCCTTTGGGGTGTTTTTGTAGCAGATTATTTTGAAATTGTGACTAGTGGACCCCTTAAGCTAGCTAGATGGAAGTCGATTGATTTCTTAGATGTTGCTCAAAGAATAAAATTATATTTTGAGAAGATTTTGGGGGATAGAATTGTATTTCTTTCTAATTCTGAGGATGAACTTATTTGGACAAAGAATATTTCTGATAAGTACAATGTTAAAGATGGTTACAACTCTCTTATGGTTGCTAAAGATTTATCTTCTTGGCCTTATAAGTTGTTTTGGCATTCAGCTTGTCTTCCTAAAGCTGGAGCCTTTGCTTGGTTGGCAGTTTAGGACAGTCCTTATAGGTATGAGACTAGACAAGCTTGGTATTACTGTTGTTTTCCCTTGTGTCCTTTGTAAAAAAAATTTGGAGTTTTCTTCACACCTGTTCCTACATTGTGATTATGCTTATGAATGTTGGCAGTGGTTGTTTGAGAAGTTAAATATATCCTTTTTTATTGGTAAGGATCTCATTTCCCATTTTAGATCTTGGCCCTTTATGTTTGCCTCATCTTTTTATGCATGCCTTTGGATCATATCTTGATCTATTGTGATTTGGAATGTTTGGCTAGAGAGAAACAATGGGATATTTAAAAAAACAAGGTCTCCTATGTCTGAGGTTCTATTAAAAATTGATTCTTCAATCTCTAAGGTTGCTTTGTCGTTTATTTATAATAATTTGGAAAATCTTACTTCTTTTTCACACTGGGATAGTAGAGTTACTAGAGTTTGGAAGATGTTGTCAGTTTTACCCTCTCATGGTTCAATTTTAAAAAAGAATGATGCAATAGGTAAGAGATGCTCTGCTAGATAGAAACCTCCTTCGCAGGGGCACTTTAAACTAAATTTTGATGGGGCCTCTCATGGTAAACCTGGGTCGGCTGGGGTAGGCATGGTAATTTATGATCACAATGCAAATTTTATTCGAGCTAAGTGTCATGCTATTGGTTTTAAAACTAACAATTATGCAAAATTTCATGCTTTGTCTTTTGGATTGGATATGGAAATCTCTTTGGGAATTAAGGACTTAATAATTGAAGGTGATTCTATGGTGATTATTCAATGTGTTATGAAAAAGAAATCGAATTGTTGGAATTTGCAGTATATACTTGATCCCGTTTTACAAAAGTTAGAATTGTTTGAATCTTTCTTGGTATCCCATTGTTACAGAGAAGTTAATAAGATTGCAGATTATTTGGCAAATTTAGCCATTGATAGCAATGCTAATCAGCGAGAGGTGGGTTTTGAGGAAATTCCTTCTAGGGTATGGGAAGGTTTGCAGCAATAGTCATATGATTTTCTTGAGTAATGTTGATGTAAAATTTTATAATGATAATTACTCACGCTTTCCCCTTTCATTTCAAGTATTCATGTTCGTTGTCTGGAGGAGAGTTCGAGCTCATGGTATTTGATACGATAGTGTTTTTCCAAAGGTTTTTTGATACTTTCTTTTTTGGCAGGAAGGTTTTTGGCTCATGGGATTTGGCACAAGGCTTTGGAAAATTTTGTCTTCTTCCATTGATAGCAGTTGTAGAAGTCTACATTTGAAAATTATCCAATGGGTTTTTTTTTTTTTTTTGGCAAATTGTCATATGGGCTCTATGCAAAACTAATATTATATGTGTTGTGACCGCATTTTGTATGTGGTTTTGGGTGGGGTGTATAAAATGATTCGTTAGATACTATAGGTTTATTTTATGAGTTGTGACCGGAGGTTTTCTTCCCAGGGTTCTTTCCTCTGGTATGCTCTTTGAATCCTGTGTAAAAAATAAAAAATATTAATAAAAAAAGTTTAGTGGAATAATCCACTTTTATTGAAAAAATATATATATAATATAATATATTATAATAATATATTATATAATACGTATTATATAATATATTATATTATATATTATATTATATATTATATTATATATTATCTAATATATAATTATATTTTATAATATAATATAATAATATATTATTATATTATATAATATATTATTATATTATGTAATATATTATTATATTATGTAATGTATTATTATATAATGTAATATAATGTTATTTTAAAATAATTTAAGTATAAAAAATCGGATATCCGATAAAATTTGATTTTCTGAGACAATATATTTCGATTGTGACAGTCCGTGAGTCATTTTTAACCCATAGGTTGCATGATTTTATAGAAATCTGATATCCGATATCCGGTGTTTTGCCCAAAAATTGCTAAAAAATAGATTGAAAGTTAAGATTTTTATTGATTTCAATCATTTTCATTCAATTTTTGTATTTTTTTTAATGTTTATTTGATTTTTCATTGAAAATATGGTTTTTTTCATGAAAACTAGGTTTTTTTAAATCAAATACAAAATTGTTTAAATTTGTTAACTAAATTCAATTGTTTACATTCAATTAGGTTAAAAATGGGGGATAACAATGAAAACATTGATCAACCACAACCGCAACAACCAAACCCTCCTTTCCCAAACCCCCCCTCAATTCAAGATTTGATTGCATAAAATTTCAATGAATTGAGGGGGATTGCAGATGTATATCGTAGGATCCCTTGTCTAAACCCAATGTTTGATCCTCTCACATCAATCATAAAGAGTATGGAAACCATGACTGAGGAGCACAATGCTGCCCTTTTGTGGTGAGATTCTATGAGGGAACAATATGCGGATGGCTTGTCGTATAAGGAGATCAAGGATCTCGAGATATTGAAAGCCAATATTGCCTCATTGTTTGTGAATCCCTACACTGGTCAACCCATAGACCCCCAAAAAATAAAAATTTATATGAAATGGTGCACAAATGATGGTATTGTGAAAAACTTTTGGGATCGTTGGTGGATGGTTTTTGACAAACCACCCATCAACAATCTTGATGTCCCCTTCTACTTCATAAAAAAATTGTATGCTGAGTTTGTTTTATGCAAACATGTGAACTACTTGGACATCCAACCTTTCCAGGGTGTGGGTTTAGGTATGCCCCAAAATAGACCCGGGGTAGTCAGAGTAGTCCAAGGCCCATATGTCCCCCCTCCTCCTATTGATCCCCCACCTCCAGTGCAACATCCAGATATCATTTGTGAAGCGGCTTCACGGACCATATCGGTTATTCACTCTTTGAGTAGCCTTTTGGTTTCTCCGGCTGGGTCAGTAGCTCAGCCTACTTTTGATGGTAGCGGTGTATCTGGAGGCGTTAACACGTCATCCTCGGCTCCACACATATGCATGCCCCATAGTTGTGTCATGTGTGAGCATTATTACCCTATGCATTCTCCTATTCCCCCCCCCCACTCGATCGAACGCTCGGGGTCATACCCTATCGGCGTCGTCCCTTGAGCGCCCTAAGTGCTAAAAATTGTCAAAATTTGATGGGCCCTAACTCGGAATCCGTGGCACCTACAAACAATTTGTTTGCACCTACGGGGCCACGAGAGGGGTCCCTACAAAAGCCTATCTCGGTTTTTCAAGTTTCCCTATGGTTTTATTAGGGCAACAATTTTTCAGTTGGCGAAAAAATCGCCAGTCTCATTCAATCGAATGTTGTTGCGTGGCTAATTTCTCATTCTACTCATCGTGATGATGAACCATCAGCTCCGACATGTCCAGTTAGGCATTATTACCCTATGCATGCTCCTATTTTGCCCCCCCACTCAGTCGAACGCTTGGGTTCATACCCCACCAGCGTCGTCCCTTGAGCGCCCTAAGTGCTAAAAATTGTCAAACTTTGGGGGGCCCTAACTCCGAATCCATGGCACTTGTAAACAATTTGTTTGAACCTACGGGGCCATGAGAGGGGTCCCTACAAAAGCCTATCTCGTTTTTTCAAGTTTCCCTATAGTTTTATTAGGGCAGCAATTTTTCAATTGGTAAAAAAATCATCAGTCTCATTCATTTGAATGTTGTCTCATGGCCAATTTATCGTTCTACTCGTCACGATGATGAACTATCAGCTCCGACATGTCTAGTTAGGCATCATTACCCTATGCATGCTCCTATTTTCCCCCCCACTCGATCTAATGCTCAGGGTCATACCCTACCGACGTCGTCTCTTGAGCGCCCTAAGTGCTAAATATTTTCAAACTTTGATGGGCCCTAACTCGGAATCTATGGCTCTTGCAAATGATCCGTTTGAACCTAAGGGGCCATGAGAGGGGTCCGTACAAAAGCCTATCTCAGTTTTTCAATTTTCCTTACAGTTTTATTAGGGCAGCAATTTTTCGGTTGGTGAAAAAATCATCAGTCTCATTCATTCGAATGTTGTCTCGTGGCCAATTTCTTGTTCTGCTCGTTGCGATGATGAATCGTCAGCTCTAACATGTCCAATTAGGCATTATTAACCTATGCATGCTCTTATTTTTCCCCCCCACTCAGTCGAATGCACAGGGTCATATCCTACCGGTGTCGTCCCTTGAGCGCCCTAAGTGCTAAAATTGTCAAACTTTGACGGGCCCTAACTCGGAATTTGTGGTACCTGTGAATGATCCATTTGAACCTACGGGGCCATGAGAGGGGTCCCTACAAAATCCTATCTCGGTTTTTCAAGTTTCCCTATGGTTTTATTAGGGCAGTAATTTTTCGGTTGGCAAAAAAATCGCCAGTCTCATTCAATCGAATGTTGTCGCGTGGCCAATTTCTCGTTCTTCTCATCGCGATGATGAACCATTGGCTTTGACATGTCCAGTTAGGCATTATTACCCTATGCATGCTCCTATTTTCCCCCCCCACTCGGTCGAACGCACGGGGTCATACCCTACCGATGTCGTCCCTTGAGCGCCCTAAGTGCTAAAAATTGTCAAACTTTGGCGGGCCCTAACTCGAAATCCGTGGCACCTGTGAACGATATGTTTGAACCTATGGGGCCACAAGAGGGGTCCCTACAAAAGCCTATCTTGGAATCCGTGTCCCTAACTTGTCCAATGAAAAATATAGATAAACAAGCATTACACTGTAGACACATAATGATCATCAATATTTCCATGTATTGTATACACATAATTACCATTACAATTGCATGTGACATCCATGAAGGGATATACAAACATGATTTTTTTTTTCATTATCAATACAACTACACCAATGTACTCATGTACAGATACATTGTATATCATCAATATAACTAAACCAATTTGCTCATGGACATTGTATATCATCATAACAAAGTTACATCAATTCACATCCATATACAAATACAACATCCCACTTCATCTGCATCAGACATCCTCATGTCCTAAGAGAAAATCTTACGTACAGCAATGTCTGCATATAAATGAAGACCAAAATAAGTAACCTTTTTATGCGGAATGAATGTGCTACAATAAACAAATTATAACACTTAATATAAATTAGTTTGTCAAATTATAAATAGATCATTTGAAACATTTTTAAGATGTACAAGATTGTATAATTACGAAACTTACCAGTTTCTCTACAAAGTATACAAGCATTAACTTTGAAGAAAGACACATGTTGATTAGAGCCCTTCTCACTGCATTTCTCTGCATGGTTGAAGACGATGGTAGATATGGTAATTTCTAAATAGCAATACATTCACTTGACTTAATGTTTATGCACAAAATTTAATCTCATTAATGCACAAAGGAATATGTACCATCACCAAGAGAGGGTCTTGTCAATGGCGAATGATCTAGCATGAACCTGTATTTTTAAGAATTGTTAGTCTACACATAATATGCATGGATGAACATAAAGGCCTTATGATAATCACTTCGACTAAAATGCATGATAATAAATGAAAAGGTGGGATTATATACCATAAAAATACGTCCCTTCGAATTATATCAACAGAACCCACTATGTTAACGCAAAAATCATAATGTGATATTGTTATATATCATCAAAAAAGACCTCCATGAGCATAAAGGTTTTGCGATAATTATATCATCAGAAATTGTCAAATAGTGTTCTCTAATAAAAAAAATTGTAAAGCTCATCAAATGCATGATAATAAGTCGTGTTGCAAAAATACGTCCCTTCCGATTATATCGAGTGTACCCGCTATGTGCATGCAAAAACCATGTTGCCAAAAAAAAACGTTCATCAATAGACCTGCATTTTGAACACATCCTTAATATATACGTAACAAACTTGAACATTAAGTTTTAATGATCATTGTTTGAAATGAAATGCATGATAAAAAAAATAAGGCACCATTAAAGACCTACTACTCAAGTATGGCTGAAGGGTCATCTCTTTGCTTAAGAGTATCCAGTATTGCTTCATGATCAACAGTAGTCACTGTCCATAGCTCTTTGGTATTTGGTTTTTCTTGATGCTTCAACAAATTGACATTTGTAGCTATAATAAGGTGTGAATACATTATAATGGTTTTGTGTCTCTCATAGTCTTCAAATGCAGGTATGCCATTCTTTTTAATCATGTATGTTCGCAACCAAGTTCCCATAACAACAACAAACCCTGTAGGATATGTGAACTTGTCATCATCTGTCACCGGTTGTGTTAGCTTTTCTTTTCCCTGTACACATTGTGCCAACCAATATTTTGATCTCTCTTCATTCCCTTGCAGTGCAATAACTACAAAAACATGTTCTGGTTGTACAAGATCTAATAGATGGTCATACTCAAGTGAACTTTCCATGTCATCGTTTGACAAGGATATTGTTTGAGATAAAGGAGTTAGATATTGGGGAGCCCACGTATCAACCCACTCACTTGACTTTCATTTCATTGATCCCAATCACACCGAACACAACTCTGACAAAAAGAAGCCAACACTCATGTCCAAATGGTCCATGTACTTGCATCTGAGCTAAGAAATGAATGCATCTTTGAAGAATATTAAATTGTTTGACAATCCAATCTATCTCCCACTATGCCCTCCTCAACCAACCAAAAGAATCTGGTCACTGTTGAATCAAGAGTACCTCCATGTGACAATGCTGAACTACACCAATCAACAATAGAATGTGCATTAGAGAAATTTGTACCTAAAATCCTCAATTTCTCCTTAGCTAGAACTCTCTTCAAACATGCACCTGCTCCATCATGCTCCCCCTTCACATGCCCTACCTCAAAAAAAAACCAAATATGAGGTATATGCCTCTCTACATGCATTCTACTCAACCAATAAAACATACAGGCATTCTTGAATTGACCCATACAATTATCTAACCATATGATATGTCGATCAATTGCAATATCTTTCTAATGCAAGAACTCAAAAAAAATCTCAAAAGAATGTTGCACATACTCAGAGGAGTGTGATCTATCATCACTCATATAAAAATGATACTCCCTGATTATCTTCCCGTCCTCTTATGTACTATCAGAAGCATGTCTATATGTAATGTGAACAAAAATAGCAATCTAGATTGAATTATAGTACTAAGACTGTACCTCATTCTGTGATTGCAATGCATAGTTCTCTGCAAAATCAACCACCGATAAAATAGTGCCAATCAGGAAAGAGTTCTTATACATCCTGAACTGTTGATCCATCTACTGAGACCTATGGGTGTGCCTTGCATACTTGTAGAAAAGATTTTCCTTAAAATCCAAAATAAAATCAGCAATACTCACTTCTCTTGAGACTAATTCGCATCTAGAACCTTCACCTCCACTCTTCAAAGTATATTTCACTATCTCATATATTTTTTTATCAACATAATTCTTTCCAAACTCGTGTTCGTTGCCCTCATGAAAACATGAAACAAACTTTGACAACCCACCACACTCTGAGCACTTCTCATTCAAACAATTATTTCTATAGAAATAGCAGCCATCATCTCTAGGGTATAAAAATAGATCTTGCAAGTCTCTTGATGATCTCGGAAATATCATTGCACCACACTCCTGCAACATCTCATTAGTATGCATCGTAGAACGAATATGACATAAAAGTTCATGGTACATTGAAAACTCCACATGGTACTTGCAACAACAAGTATTGTGAATCTTAAGAGGAACACAATAAAATGGTTTCAAACATTCAAAGGCCCTTTCTGATATTTGCAAAGTTGGATGTACTTCACAGATAAATTTGTACAACATTGTTTGGCTTGATTCCAAGAAATGTTTGGCATGCGGTATGCGGTCTCGGTTGTCGATTCTTAATTTCAAAATGTCCTTTACATTGGGTGACACTCTATAATTAGAGTTCCAAAATTGTTGAATATCCTCCTTCAAATTGTCAATCAACTTTCTATCAACGCATGGAAGCCTCCCACCAAAAGCCCATGTATCTTGTTGAAGTGGATTGTCAAGTTTTTGTCTTCGTGCAAGTGCTCTATCCAAAGTTTTATGGTTTATGTTAAAATAAACACAAGTTTGTCTCATTTGACTAGCCTTCCTCAATTGATGGCTTACTAAGGAGGTTGTAATCACTCTTCGAGCAGCTCTCTTATCTCTTTCTTTGGTATTCTTTCCAATAGAATTGAGAGCGCCAAATAGATTTTTGGCAATAATAGAATTTCTCTCCATCTTCTTATTCATACAAATCTTCAATTTGTTTAGCAATGGTCTCATCTTTATCATCTTTAGCAATTGAACAAAGAGTTGGCATTGCTCGGTCAATGTCTTATTGCTAAAATTTTGGTCGAAAAGTTGTGTAGCCCACAACCGAACGATTCTCATCAATTTCAAATAACCATTTTGGGGTTCTTGAAGGTCTTGGATTTGGAATTTGTCTTTCATCCAAGAGAGGGTCTTCATTTATAAAGTAATTAGGTGTTATATATGGTTCACTTGGTTGAGAAATTCCACCTTCAATGTCAAAGTTTTCCACATTTTCACCTCCTATGTCAAAATTTTCCACATGTTGAGCATTTTCATTATCACTTTCAACATTTTCAACATTTTCACTTTCAAAATCTATATTTTCATTTTCAATAACTTGTGATACATTTTCAAATTCAATTTCCTCTTCACTTGAAGTAACATTATCAATATTTAACATACCTTGTCTTCTCCTCCTATGACCTTCTCTATCTCTTTCTCTATACACTTCAATTTGGTCATTTGAAAGTTTTCTTTTGCATTTAGACTTCTGACGACTACTGCTCCCTATTTACCTCCACAAAGATGCTCCTAAATGATTGACAATGTAAGATTTGACTTTAAGAATCTCCCAAAAGCACAAATTTGTCTCAACCTATCTGAAAACTCGTGATCGTCAACAGAAAATGGAATATGCAGATTGTGGGTTGTTGGAATCCACAAAATGGCCTACAAGGCTCTTTTTATTTACAAAAATCGGATATCCAATTTTAATGTATAAATTTGTGGTCCCAAAAAAATTTCCCGTTGCCGCCTTTTTTTTTACTATTTCCACATTAATGGCAATGGCGGAAATCAGATATCCGATTTGTAATGTTCCCTGATCGTACAATGAATTGACAAAGACTGTTGAACTGGCAGAGGAAGGGCGTACGGTCTAACAGTGAACTGGCAAAGACTGTCAAACTGGTAGAGGAAGGGCGTACGGTGGATAGACCGTACGGTAGTAACAAGAGGGTGGTCGTACAGTGTGAAGACCATACGGTGGAGTGAGGGGTTGTACGGTGTAAGGGTTGTACGGTGGGTGAAACAGGTCATATGGTGGTGTGAAGCAGGTCGTACCGTGGTGCCAAGCAAGCCATACTATGGGAAGAAGGTAGGTCATACGGTGAAGGGGGTGTACGGTGGTATGTTTCCTTGACCGTACGGTGAGTGTTTGGGGTGTACGGGGTATGTTTTCTTTGACCGTATGGTTGATGTTTGGTCGTATGGTGAATGAATGTGGTCGTGCAGGCTAGGTGTACGGTAGTGGTCGTATGGTGAGTGAATATCCGCCAAGTTGCACCTTGAGCCCTCCAAATGCTCAGTTCGTACAAAGAAATGAAATTATTATTCTAGACACGAGACTTAGATGAAGATTCACACATGCAAAGAGAAATTATATTGATAATGATCGCACAACGGATTACACAAACATGAAACAGAAGAAGACTAGGGTGAGGAGAACTCCCACCGAAACTACGGATGCCAAGTAGGGAGGATCTCTCACCTCCGAAATGGCAGACAAGCTGAAATCCAACTGGAACTCGCATAAACAAAGGGAAAATACCAAATTCACATACCTACGATAATGACTAACTCGGCCATATATATGGGCTCCGCGAAACTTCCTTAAGGGTTACAAATGGGCCGATACAACCAACCAAAACTTACCTAATCTAATTAAATAAAAGGGTCCAAAAGATTTGTTATTAAATTTGGGGCCTTACAATAAAGTAATTAGATTTATTATTTAATTATATCAGGGACATCACAGTCCTCCCGGGCCAAAAACTGATTGCCCTCAAGCAATTGTAGACTTGGATGCCCCAAAATTTTCTTGCCTTCCCAGGTGGCATCCTCGATGGGTAGATTCTTCCAACGTACAAGGAACTCCTTGACTATGCGTGTTCTCAACCTCTTTTCTCTGACATCGATGATCTCCACCGGCTCCAGAATTAGTTTCCCTTCTTCGCCGATGGGTGGCAGATCCTTGGACACTGTGGCACGTTGGTCGACGACCTTCTTCAGACATGACACGTGGAAAACATTGTGAATCCGACTTCCCTCGGGAAGCTCCAACTCGTAGGCAACTTCACCCACTCTCTGAACCACCCTATAGGGTCCATAGAAACATGGCTTTAGCTTCTCCTTACCACTTGTCTTCAAGGAGGATTGTCTGTGCGATTGAAGTCGGAGGTAAACCAGATCACCAACCTCAAAATTTCGTTCAATCCAGTGTCGGTCAACATACATCTTTTGTTGGTTCTGAGCCCTCTGCTAGTTGTCTTTGAGAGATGTCAGGATGTCTAAACTCTCCTGAAGCTAATCTTTGGCCATCAGTGCACGACTATCTCCCAATGCCAGGTCAACAAATGAAAAAGGTTCATAACCATACAGTGCTTTGAAAGGTGGCATGCCTATCGATATGTGATAAGTGGTGTTATAACAGTGTTCACCCAAATGTAACCAGTGAACCCAAGCCTTCTATTAAGATGAGACGTAGTTCCTGCGATAAACCTCCAGCCATTTGTTCACAATCGCGGTATGTCCGTCTGTCTACGGACGGTAGCTCATGCTGGGAGACAACTCGGTTCCTGCCAATCGAAATAACTCCATCCAGAAGGTACTCAAAAAATGGCTATCCCTGTCACTGACTATGTTTCGTGGTAAACCATGTAGGCAGAACACCTCACAGAAGAACAATTCGGCTACTTGAATTGCTTTATATCCTGTGGGGATGGAAAAAAAATGTGCATATTTGGTCAATCGGTCAACTATGACAAAAATGCAATCCTTTCCTTGCACTCTGGGGAGTCCAGTAATGAAATCCATCAAGATGCTATCCCTTTTTTGGTCGGTAATTGGTAGTGGTTGCAGCAATCCAACCGGTAGGTTATGCTCAGATTTGTTCTACTAACAGGTGGAGCATTCCCGCACATACTATAGGACGTCATTCTTAAGCCCCTTCCAGGAAAACATTTCATGGATCTGTCTGTAGGTTTTCAAGTATCCCGGGTGTCCAACCAAGGGAGAATCATGCAATTCCTTCATAATCTTTTCCTTCATCTTGGATTCGGGTACCAGATAAATTATGTCCTTGTAATAAATAATGTCATCAACCACCTTCTATCAGTCATCCTGCACTTGACCATCCATTAATTCATGGGTAAAAGTGTTCTTGGAGTCTTCAACCAACAGCTATTCCTTCCAGTCCATCGAAATCTGAGATAAAGAACATATGGCAGGCCTTCTTGACAGGGCATCAACGACCACGTTTTTCGTCCCCTTTACATATTCAATGTCAAAATCAAAGGCCTAGACTTTTCTCACCCATTTTTGTTGTCGTTCATTCAAATCCCTCAGCTCCAAGAAGTATTGCAAGTTGTTGTGGTATGTCCGCACAACAAACTTTGCTCCGACAAGGTACTGTCGAAACTTCGTCAGTGCGTGTAAGATGGCGAGCACCTCCTTGTCGTAGATGGAATACAACCGCTCAACTCTTGAGAGCTTCTGACTGTCGAACACAATGGGGTGATGGTCTTGCATCAATACCGCTCCAATGACTTCCCCCGAGGCATCGCACTCTAGGATGAAAGGGCAAGTGAAGTCTGGTAGTGCCAGAACCGAACACATACTCATAACTTCTTTTAATTTGTCGAAGGTATGTTGTGCTTGTGCATTCCAATGAAAGGGTCCTTTCTTTTTCAAATCTGTCAGTGGTGCCCCTAGCTGTGAAAATCGTTTTACAAACCTTCTATAATAACTACACAAACGAAAAAATCCACGCAGCTTCAAGAGAGTCTTGGGTGGAGGCCAATCCAAAATGGCCTGAATCTTCTCCTGGCAAACTTGTACCCCCTGGGCGTCGATGACGTGACCCAAGTACAGGACCTTGGTCATTCCAAATTCACATTTGGACCTTTTGGCATACAGTGATTGTGATTCCATAACCCCCAATACTTCATCCAAATTCCCCACGTTTTCCTCCCAGTTATTTCTATAGATGAGTATGTCATCGAAGAATACCAATAGGAACTTATGCAATTGCTTGTTGAAGATGTGGTTCATGCAGGACTGAAAAGTGGCCAGCGCATTGGCTAATCCAAACGGCATGACCAAGAACTCATAGTGTCCGTAATGGCAGCGAAAGGATGTTTTTTCCACATCTTGCTCCCTCATACGGATCTGATGGTAGCCAGAGTGGAGATCAATCTTGGAGAAATAGATTGTGCCATGTAGTTCATCTAGTAGCTCATCGATCCTGGGAATGGGGTACCTATTCTTGATAGTCTTCTTGTTTTGTGCACGATAGTCGACACACATTCTGAGAGTTTCATCCTTCTTCTTCACCAATACCATCGAAGATGCAAAGGGGATGGAACTGGGCTGGATCCATCCTTTATCGAGGAGTTCCTAGATCGTTTTCTCTATCTCATCTTTGAACTTCTTCGGGTGGCGATAAGGTGTAGTGATAATGGGTTTTGCTCCTTCCTCCAGCTCGATGGTGTGCTCAAACCCTCAGTGTGGGGGTATACCAGGTGGAATATCAGCGAAGACCAAACTATGCTCATCCAGAACCAACTGAAGTCCCTCATCCTGATAGTAAGTTGGCTGCTCTTCCAGAGATTTTGTTGAGATCAAACAATGTGCTGCCCAGACTACTTTATCATGTCTGAAGATGGCTTCCATCCTTTTGGCAGAAAACTCCCTCGGGCCGCCATTTGACATTCCCCTGAGAACCACCTTCCTACCATCCACCTCAAATGAGAACTCCATCCTTTTTAAGCTTTGCATGTACTGGTCGAGGGTCTCCATCCATTGAACGCCCAATATGACATCCATGTCATCCAGATCTACAACAAAGAAATCGTCAGTCATCATGTAATTTCCCATGGTGATGCTCAGTTGCGAAACTAGGTGAGTGCATGATAGGAGATTGCCTCCTGCCACCTTGACATCGAACCCTTCATGCTCCTTTGTACATAAACCCCACTATCGAGCATAACAAGAACTTGTTGCCCTTGGAGTGCACCACGTACTCTAAATATACTGCACCTTGGGGTACCTGCCAGTGTGGCAATGACGCTACCCCTCCGCACCAACGTAGAGATTCTCAACGCCAGACTGGTTTCCTCGGCAGATTCTTCCCTTGGGGTTGGGGTTTTTCTTTCCTCATGCTCCTCTTCTCCATCGGACATCACTTCAATATAGTGAATCTTTCCTTTTCCCAAACATCAGTGTCCTGGTTCCCATGGTTCCTTGTAGGTGAAACAAAGCTTCTTTCTTCTGAGTTCCTGTCTTGTGGCTTCATCGAACGATGACCCCTTCGGAAAGGGTTTATTATCCTTCTCCCTCGGAACTAAAGGTGGTTTGGTATGTGCAAAATTTCTGGAAGAGGAAGATGTTGCCATGTTACGGGCCTTTTTGATTACCTTCGTGAGCGTGCTGGGGTTGAACCCTTTCACCCAACGTTCCATCAATCCATCTATGAAAAAGACCACCAATCTTCACTCTGAGATGTCAGTTACCAATACAGATAGTCTCTAGAATTCTGTGATGTAACCGTCCATAGATCCTGACTACTTTAGTTGTGCCAACTCTTTGAAATTGAGTTCTGGATCCTTCCCGTCAAATCAATCTATGAGCTTCTCTGTGAATTCGGCATAGGAGGTTATCTGGTCATGGCCAAGGGTGACCATTCCATGATGCCACCATTCATGTGCGACCCCTTCCAGGTGGAGTGCTACAAACTTGATAGCTTCATCTTCAGGCATTGGGTTGAGTTGGAAGTAAGTATCTGCTTTTTGAACCGAGGCTCATGCCGAGGTCGCTTCGGCCTTATCAAAGGATGATAGGTTGATCTAGCTAACCTTTTGCTTGAGGTCATGGTTATAGTGTCCATAATGGCTCTGACTTCTACCGCTCGAGTATTTCATCCGGAGCTCCACATAATTCTTGAAGGATATGTCCCCCTCAAGATTTGCATCCCTCCAATCTTGGTTCGATTGTGCTTGCATCTCCTGAAAGGTGGGCTCTTGTTCCCCATGTGGCGCTTCTAATTTATGAGGAAAAGTCGGCATCAGCGGTCGTGAATGTGAGCGTTGGACGTTTGACCTTCCCGTGACCGAATCATCACCCTGTCCATTCTGTTCTCCATTCATTTTTCCCAAGGCCAATTGTCGTAAGGTTTCCTCCATGATTTGTTGTTGTTGTTCTCCTTTGGTTAGGGTGTCGTTGAGCTGAGCTTGGATTTTGGTTAGCTCCCTTAATAGTGCCATGAATTCTCTTCTAGGATCTTGTGGCTCCCCCATTCGATTGACCGAATGGTACCTCCTTTTGGTGTACACTTGCATCCACTACACGACAGGCTGGCAAGACCACATGCTCTGATACCACTATAATGTTCCCTGATCATACGGTGAACTGGCAAAGACTATTGAACTGGCAGAGGAAGGGCGTACAGTCTAACGGTGAACCAGAAAAGACTGTTGAACTGGCAGAGGAAGGGCGTACGGTGGATAGATCGTACAGTAGTAAGAAGAGGGGGTTGTATAGTGTGAAAACCATATGGTGGAGTGAGGGTTCGTATGGTGTAAGGGTTGTACGGTGGGTGAAATAGGTTGTACGATGGTGTGAAGCAGGTCGTACCGTGGTGCCAAGTAGGTCGTACGGTGGGAAGAAGGTAGGTCGTACGGTGAAGGGGGTGTACGGTGGTATGTTGCCTTGATAGTACGGTGAGTGTTTGGAGTGTACAGGGTATGTTTGCTTTGACCGTACGGTTGATGTTCGGTCGTACGGTGAGTGAATGTGGTCGTGCAGGCTGGGTGTAAGGTAGTGGTCGTACGGTGAGTGAATATGCCCCAAGTTCTGCCTCGAGCCCTCCAAATGCTCAGTTCGTACAAAGAAATGAAATTATTATTCTAGACACGAGACTTAGATGAAGATTCGCAATGCAAAGAGAAATTATATTGATAATGATCGCACAACAGATTACACAGGCCCGGAACAGAAGCAGACTAGGGTGAGGAGAACTCCCACCAAAACTGTGGATGCCAAGTAGGGAGGATCTCTCACCTCCGAAATGATAGAAAAGCTAAACTCCAACTGGAATTCGCACAAACAAAGGGAAAATACCAAATTCACATACCTACGATAATGACTATCTCGGCCATATATATGGGCTCCCAGAAACTTCCTGAAGGGTTACAAACGGGCCGACATGACCAACGAAAACTTGCCTAATATAATTAAATAAAAGAGCCCAAAAGATTTGTTATTAAATTTGGGGCCTTACAATAAAGTAATTAGATTTATTATTTAATTATATCGGGGACATCACATGATTTTATTATTCATGTTTTAGAGACACAGACAGAGACAAAGATAAAGAGAGAAGGGGAGAGAGAGAGAGAGAGAGAGATGGGTCATATTGTGTTGTTATGGGTCATAAGGGGTCCTATGGTGTCCATAGAGGTCATATGGTGTCCTACGACCCCTTAGGACACCATATTGGGTCATTATGGGTCCTATGGTGTCCTAAGGGGTCATATTGTGTCCTACGACCCCTTAGGACACCATATGGTGTCGTTAGGGGTCATAAGGGGTCATGGGATGCCATATGACCCCTTAAGACACCAAATTGTGTCGTTATGGGTCATATTGTGTCCTAAGGGGTCATGGGAAAACATATGACCCCTTAGAACACAATACGACCCTTAACGACACCATATGGTGTCATAAGGGCTCCTATGGTGTCCATAGGGGTAGTATGGTGTCCTACGACCCCTTAGGACACAATATGACCCGTTAGGACACAATATGACCCATAACAACCCAATATGGTATCTTAAGGGGTCATACGGGACACCATATGACCCCTATGGACACCATATGACACCATATGGTGTCTTTAGGGGTCATATCGTGTCCTAAGGGGTCATGGGACACCATATGACCCCTTAAGACACCAAATTGTGTCGTTATGGGTCATATTGTGTCCTAAGGGGTCATGGGACAACATATGACCCCTTAGGACACCATATGATCTAGTCATATGGTGTCCTAAGGGGTCATATGTTGTCCCATGACCCCTTAGGACACAATATGACCCCTAAGGACATAATATCACCCATAACAACCCAATATGGTGTCTTAAGGGGTCGGACACCATATGACCCCTTATGACACCATATGGTATTGTTAGGGGTCATATGGTGTCCATAGAGGTCATATGGTGTCCATAGGGGTCATATGGTGTCCTAGTATGACCCCTTAAGACACCAAATTATGTCGTTATGTGTCATATGGTGTCCTAAGGGGTCGTAAGAAACCATATGACCCCTTAGGACACCATATGACCCCTAATGACACTATCGTTAGGGATCATATGGTGTCCTAAGGGGTCATATGTTGTCCCATGACCTCTTAGGACACAATATGACCCATAACGACACAATTTAGTGTCTTAAGGGGTCATATGGTGTCCCATGACCCCTTATGACATCTTAGGACACCATATGACCCCTATGGACGCTATATGACCCCTTATGACACCATATGACCCCTATGGACACCATATGACCCCTTAAGAGCCCTTAGGACCCCTTAAGACCATTTTAAGACATCATATGACCCCTTAGGACATAATATGACCCCTTATGACACCATATTGGGTCGCTTTGGGTCCTATGGTGTCCTAAGGGGTCATATTGTGTCTCACGACCCCTTAGGACACCATATAACCCATAATGACACAATTTGGTGTCTTAAGGGGTCATATGATGTCCTAGGACACCATATGACCCCTATGGACACCATATGACCCCTTATGACACCATATGGTTTCGTTCGGGGTTATATGGTGTCCTAAGGGGTCATAAGGGGTCATGGGACACCATATGACCCCTTAAGACACCAAATTGTGTTGTTATGGATCATATTATGTCCTAAGGGGTCATGGGAGAGCATATGACCCCTTAGGACAACATATGACCCCTTAAGACACCATATGACCGCTAACGACACCATATGGTGTCATAAGGGGTCTTATGTTGTCCATAGGGGTAATATGGTGTCCTACGACCCCTTATAACACCATATGACCCCTTAAGACACCATATTTGGTCGTTATGGATCATATTATGTCCTAATGGGTCATATTGTGTCATATGACCCCTTTAAGACATCATATGACCCCTTAGGACACAATATGGCCCCTTATGACACCATATTAGGTCGCTTTGGGTCCTATGGTGTCCTAAGGGGTCATATGATGTCTTAAAGGGGTCATATGACACAATATGACCCATTAAGACACAATATGACCCACAACAACCCAATATGGTGTCATAAGGGGTCATATGGTGTCATAAGAGGTCATAAGGTGTCCATAGGAGTCATATGGTGTCTTAGGACCCCTTAGGACACCATATGATGCCTTAAGACACCATATTAGGTCATTATGGGTCATATTGTGTCCTAATGGGTCATATTGTGTCATATGACCCCTTTAAGACATCATATGACTCCTTCGGACACAATATGACCCCTTATGACACCATATTGGGTCGCTTTGGGTTCTATGGTGTTCTAAGGGGTCATATTGTGTCCTATGACCCCTTAGGACACCATATGATCCATAATGACACCATTTGGTGTCTTAAGGGGTCATATGGTGTCCTAGGACACCATATGACCCCTATGGACACCATATGACCCCTAACGACACCATATGGTGTCATAAGGGGTCATATGTTGTCTTTAGGGGTCATATGGTGTCCCATGAACCCTTATGACCCCTTAGGACACCATACGGCCCGTTATGACACCATATTGGGTCGTTATGGGTCCTATGGTGTCCTAAGGGGTCATATTATGTCCTACGACCCTTTAGGACACCATATGACCCCTAACGACACCATATGGTGTCATAAGGGCTCCTATAGTGTCAATAGGGGTCATATGGTGTCTTAGGACCCCTTAGGACACCATATGACCCCTTAAGACACCATATTGGGTTGTTATGGGTCATATTGTGTCCTAATGGGTCATATTGTGTCATATGACCCCTTTAATACATCATATGACTCCTTAGGACACAATATGACCCCTTATGACACCATATTGGGTTGCTATAGGTTCTATGGTGTCCTAAGGGGTCATATTGTGTCCTAAGGCCCCTTAGGACACCATATGACCCCTAACAACACCATATGGTGTCATAAGGGGTCCTATGGTGTCCATAGGGGTCATATGGTGTCCTACGACCCCTTAGGACACCATATGACTCCTATGGACACCATATGACCCCTAACGACACCATATGGTGTCATAAGGGGTCGTATGTTGTCCTTAGGGGTCATATGGTGTCCCATGAACCATTATGACCCCTTAGGACACCATACGTCCCGTTATGACACCATATTGGGTTGTTATGGGTCCTATGGTATCCTAAGGGGTCATATTATGTCCTACGACCCCTTAGGACACCATATGACCCCTAACAACACCATATGGTGTCATAAGGGGTCCTATGGTGTCCATAGGGGTCATATGGTGTCCTAGGACCCCTTAGAACACCATATGACCCCTTAAGGCACCATATTGGGTCGTTATGGGTCCTATGGTGTCCTAAGGGGTCATATTGTGTCCTACAACTCCTTAGGACACCATATGACCCCTATGGTATCCATAGGGGTCATATGGTGTCCTACGACCCCTTAAGACACCAAATTGTATCGTTATGAGTCATATTGTATCCTAATGGGTCATATTATGTCATATGACCCCTTTAAGACATCATATGACCCCTTAGGACACAATATGACCCCTCATGACACCAAATTGGGTCTCTATGGGTCCTATGGTGTCCTAAGGGGTCACATTGTGTTCTACAACCCCTTAGGACACCATATGACCCATAACAACACAATTTGGTATCTTAATCTCTCTCTCCCCTCTCTCTCTCTCTATCCCTCTCCCCTAATCTCTCTCTCTCTCTCTCTCTCTCTCTCTCTCTCTCTCTCTCTCTCTCTCTCTCTCTCTCTCTCTCCCCCCCCACTCCCCCCTCTCCCTCTCCCTCTCCCTCTCCCTCTCCCTAATATCATATACTAATTTATTTATATATTAATATATTAATAAACATTAGATTAATTATGTGCAAATTTAGTTAGTGAATTTACTTATTAAAATCGGATATCCGATTTGTGTTGTAAAATTTTCAAATTTCAAATTTCGGCTCAGGAATGCTTTGGGATTTGGCTTGGAAGTGACAAGCCTGGAAAGTCAACTGAAAAACGTGTTTTTCAGTATTCCTTGATTTTCTAGACTTTACACTAGTGGTTGACGACTTTTTTTTAAGCCAAAATTGATAAAATGAAAAGGGTTTTTTAAGGACGTTCTCAGCTTTCCAACAATATAAGGCTTGTCTTATTTCGACTTTAATAAATCATTATTATTTATTTTCTAATTGAATTCTGACAATAGTCCTGATTGATAGACTGATTGAAAAACACTCATAACTTTTAAACGGTATAACATTTTTTGAATCCGAAACATGCATCACGTCCTATTCTTCGTCTACTATAGGGAAAAATTAAAAAAAATAAAAATTCATAAGGTTTTGACCAAGTTAAGGTGGTCAGGCGTAGGAGTTTCCGAATTTCTGAAAAGCTGTAGTAAAAAATTCATAAATAATTATATACTTTATAAAAAATTATAAAAAAAAATGTGTCACATCTGAACATGAGTCTAATACTTATATTATAAATATTATAAAAAAATATTATGATTTGATTGTGATTAGGGTGGTCAGACATACGTCTACTTCTTATCATTTTCCTGAAATTTTAGTACCATTGCATTGAAATTTGAAATTTTCATCAAATAGGATTTTTTTTTTCGAAAAAACAACTAGTAGCTTAGAAACTACATTCAATTTTCTATAGATTCTCTTCTTACATATTTTAAATATAATGTTCACAACTTATTAAAATTTTCATGTCAAGCTGCATAACTCTAACTTTATGAAATTTCATTGCCACTTAAGGGCCTGTTTTGGCACACCATGATCCTGCACATACCCATATGTTTACTTACAATGTGAGCTTTAGAGTAATTTGATGGGTGTGTTTGGGCATACACACATTCTAGTTGTAGGAAACTTATATTGAGGAATAGTCTCGACATAATGAGGTCAACACTTATTCCGTTGGAGATAGTGTTGACCTGTTATTAAAGGGAAAGGTGCGAAAGGCATTATGGCTAGGGTGGGAAGGGGTGTTATGTGCCACAACTTCCAACTCCCACTAGGGCATGTAAAAGTTTACATTTTCGAGATCTTAGATGGACATGTTAGGCTGCCTTATTGTCAAGCTTTTCTAGAATTCTTATCTAACTCCTTAAACTCATTTGAGATATAGAACACATCAGACTTGTTGCATTCTCCGTCCATGGTACAATTGCAGGACGTGTTGCTCGTTTACTTCATCTCTCTATTTTTTTATCCAATATACCTGTATGTGGTGAAAATGGATAGTGAAATCAACAATATTGAAAAACTAACAAGGATCAACCACAAAACCCTAGCCTAACAATGAAAGCAATCCACCATACACAAATGAAGATACCTAAAACCATACAAATAAACAAAATCAATCAATATTACCATTCACATGTCAAGTAGGGTTTCAATCTCCATTTCTTCCTATCTCAATTGATCTTGTTTGATATATTTGCTCTCAAATTTTATGTGTGCACAAGAGCTCAATAAAGAATGGATTGTGGTTGATAGTGCAATTACAAGAAGACTTGATTGCATAAGATCGATTAGGTCATTAGACGATTAGGGTTGATAATGAAGAAGAGTATCCTCTTATATAGAAGTCACTTTAGGAAATGGAGGGATAAGATTAAAAGGTGAAGAGAATAAATGGTCGGCTAGGATTAAAGGGTAGGTAGAGGAAACAATTAAATAATGAGAGGGTAGGTAGTGTAGGAATTAAGAGATGAGTGACATGTGTCATGGGTAGAAAAGACTAATGAATTAATTAAATAAATAAATATTTATTTAACTAATAGAGGAAGAGGGATCAATTAAATAAATAAAATATTTATTTAATTTAGGAAAAAGATAATTTAAATAAATAAAAGTATTTATTTAAATGAGGAAAGGCTTAGAAGAGGATTAATGAATTAATTAAATAAATAAGAATCTATTTAATTAATAGAAGACTTAGGATAAAATAATATTTATTTAATTAGACATGACAATTTTAGGTGTCTACAATACCGATTTATTTATTTTCACATAAATGATTAGACTACATTCTTATAGTCTTAATGGTTTCTTGTAAGATCAAGTTTTGGAGACTGCCAAGGCCCAAAAAAAGGAGACCATCATGGTCATCCAAGCATCAAAAGTCCAATGTGAGGCTTTGATCGCTAGGGATCACCCTTCGAGAGCTCCATAACAAGCCAAAGAAGCATGCAATATTCTATCAAGGCATCAACTCCATTACACAAAACAGATAGAGGAGGAGATAATGAGAATGGGTTGTTAATTGTAGCCAAATGTTAATTAATGTTATGAACTCTATTTAGTTAGTCTGTTAGGCCATTATGTCCATGCGAACATTCATAATGCCCAGCTGTCCTTTTCATGACAACCTTGTGTACACTCGTGAGTACATTCTTTGAGTGCCCATTCTTTGTGGCATTCTATCTATGACCAATACTTGTGAAACTAAATTACTTTATTCCATAGTCATCCTTAGTGTTCATATGAATTCTTCTTACAATGCATTCTTCTTTTTATTTACTTAGGGTCACTTGTTTTGCGGCTCTCTATTATATAGGGTGCAACATTACTACCCCATGTGATATAGGTTCATTGTTCTATTTTTGTTGGACGAGTGCATATCTATAGTGTATGATGCAAATGATGATTGATAGATACTAATTTATGCCTGTTCATTAGTTTGTAACCCAATTTTTTTGTTTGTATCATGGTTATGGATTACGACTATGTATACATTATGTACGCCTTGTAGGTTTTCACTTCTAAGGATGCTTCAAGTTGTATTGAGGAGCTCTTTCAAACTCAATTAATAATGAACAATATTTGCAATTACATTTATGTGCATGTTTAAAGGACAAACCAATGTCTTGATTTTCACTATTTATTCATTGTTAGTATGTGTGGGGATGAATGCTTTAAATAGACACGCAGATTTGAAAAGTGTAATCTTTGTTGGTGGTTTGAGATAAGCATGGTTCCAAGTTGATTTTGTACACATTTAATACAATGAATGTTTTTCACAATTAATAGTTTACAATAACAAACTCTAAAATAAAGATGTTGTGCACTTCGACTAGATGGACATTTCTACCATTTAGGGGGCATCCACAAAGTATTTCATAACATATCTATACATATGGTATAATATACAGTATAGGAATAATACGACATGTTGGAAATTAATCCTGTCTGCATAAAATATTTGAACCTGATGTGTTGGCAATTAATCCTCTATGCATAACATTAGACAACATGATGTGTTGGCAACCAAACATTATAACATACACACTATTTAATTATGGCATCTTATGTTCGAATGTAGTTCAAGCATACGAGTGCTCAAATGACTTTCCCATCAAGCCTAATTTATTGTAAATTTGGAGAAAAGTGGAAGCTTTGTATTCAAGCGTAAAACTTCATGTTATCCATCTTCAGAATTGGTAAATCACATTGTGTTGGCAATAAGATGGAAACAATTGAATGTGCGATTAAACACCTTTGTCATTTTGAATACCTCAATCTGTAATATGACCATGTCTATGTATTTAAATATTTTCATTTCCTTCACTTTTGCAACTTCACTTCACAATATGTTGCACTAATTGCATCAGAGTTTGTATAAACATGCAAGGTAGACAAGAATTGGGTCATCTATACCATGTTTGGTTTTATAAGAAGCATACACTTTTCCTACTGCCTCAAAATTGTAGTCGTGCTCCCCTAGGCTATATGCCAATGACTTTATAATGCGCCTTGAAGTTGTAGAAATTGAAGGATTGTCCATATTCAAGCTAATAAAGCTATGTAATCTAGGACCTCTCCATAACTTGATCATCTCATAAAGGGATTTAGTGGATGTACTATACCTTCTCCTTGCCTTTGGATGCAACAGGTTTTGAAAGATATCCTTGACAAAATCCCAAACTACATCTTTACCTTGTAATTTTCTTTGTATATGTGTTGCCTATGCAATGTGGGATCTGTTAAGACTTCGAAAATATGCTTGGATTGTGTCTACCAGTTTAATAACCTTAAATCCAAAACACATTGCCAATAAAATAACATTTCATCATAATAGGATCCAACCATTTCAATCTCATTATCATGACCCTTTCACTTTATCTATGTCCCTAATTAGTAAAGTTTGAAGACTTATTAAGTCTGTTGAAAATTTCACAAGTTTTAGATAACTGCGAGTAAAATCCCCATGTGATCCATTGATTCGTTTCCTTTTGTTTTGTTGATCTATCTAGCCAATTGTTATAGTTTTAAGTTATAACATTAAGTCATCATTACTGTTTGACAACCGACCCCATTGCGTTAGGATTGGTGGTGTTATCGACGTGGATATTTTTCTAAACACCTTACGTCTAGGTTCAAATGTTTCACCTCATAGTTTTCCTAACCAATGACCCCTTAGACCCTTCATTTAGCAAGTCATTTCAGGATTGATGGTGTTATCGACGTGGATATTTTTCTAAACACCTTACGTCTAAGTTCAAATGTTTCACCTCATAGTTTTACTAACCAATGACCCCTTAGACCCTTCATTTAGCAAGTCATTTCAACATATCGTTTAAGTTGTTCATTGGTCATTTTTCAACTTTAAGTTGTCACTTGCGGAGTGTGTGATGTAAGTGTTTAGGGTAGTCTACAAGTCTGTAGGAGGTTTGTAAGCTTCGGGTTTCAAATTGCGGAGTTGTAGAGTGCGGTAGAGGAAATCCATGATCTGCAAGTCCGCGGGTGGTAGGATGCAAGGAGATATTAAATTGCAAAGTTGCAGACAACTGTAAACAAGGGAATTCTCACCTACGTGACAACGGTGGGCCCGAAGGTGTTGAAGTGGCAATGCCATGAAGGTAACATGAACTCAAGATGAAAATACCAAATGGAAGACTTTTCAAAATACACAAGTGGCAAGATCAATGGCCTCAATTCAAAAGATGCATACGATCACCAAATTTGAATTACTCACATCAAATGTATTAATGCTAACATGACTGGAGCGGAGGTAGTTACGAACCAGAGGCAATAAATTTACAAGTTAAATTCTTTTTTCTATCTTGCATGTGGAGATTCAGGAGGGAGAAGTGTAGTTGATTGAAGAAGATTTTAGTGCAAGTGCAAAGCTAAGGTTTTGACAGAGAAAATTGAAACAGTAAGTTGATTTGTGTCTATGGGTGAACCCGCAATAGTGGGTTACACTTTTAAATCAAGGATTGAATTGTGAAAATTTTAATTTATTGTGTTTCAATGATTAAACTATTAAAATTACAAGGATTAGGATCAGTCTTGATTGTGTGAAGTTAATTGTTATATATGATTTTAATTATGCAATGAAGAGTAGAAGGGACTGCTTTCATAGCATGAATCAGTGGTCTACCTAGAAAAACGTTACAATTAAGATGGTTGGTCATGACATGAATAGGAGTAGGTAAAGTCACGGGTCCTACTTTGATAGGTAATATGACTATATCAAGTGATTCAAAGCCATGAATGCAAAGAGGAAAATTGAAAACCTTAAATGGTTCTAAGTCATCACAATGAACATACAATAAGGAGGTCATAAGCACGAGAAGGATATCAAACCCATCACAAAAAAACTATCAATAATGTATTGATTCCTTCAAAAAAAAATGTATGGTGATGCTCAATTCCAAATGAAAGTGAATGAAGAGAAAATATGTTAGTCTTTTGTGACTACAATAATATATGATGGTGAAGGGAGTGTCTATGAGATTAGATGTACTATCATATGACAATAGCAAACAAGACAGTCAAATGTGGGTTAATGCATGAAAGGGTAAGATAAATGCCAAAATAAATGATATTGAAAAAGGAAATAAGTATGATAGTCCTTACAAATGACAAGATCATAATATTATCATTGTTAAAGTTATAACGAAGTCTTTGTAGTTAAGAATGATAATGTACATGAAAAATTAGTGGACAAACAATAAAAAATAGTGATATTAATTGATGAAGAAAGAGAGAAAAGAGTTCACAATGCTAGGTGACAATTTGTCACAATGTGGCAGTCTACAATGATAGTTAGGTGACACTAAAACACTAGAGTATCTTCATCAAACATACATGACAATGATTTCCATTGTTGTTAAGATTACATTAGCCAATGCTTCATAGGAAGATTGTTAACGAATGAAAGGAGAAGACAGGGACAAGCATTGCCATTTCAAAGACCAAGAACAACTCAAGGTAACCTACATTAACTAGGACAAGAGATGGAAGGGTGTTACACTGATACAAGGAATAAGTACTATAGTGAAAACCATAAGGCGCTCTTATAATGTTACTGATAAATGAATGATAGTTCACAAAGCATCAGAGAATGGTGTCTACAATAAACAAGGTAGTCTATAACCAAACAATCATCAAAAGTGAGGAAGTTAGTCAACAATCAATGAAGATTGTCAACCAATCCTGTCATATTATGTTTATCTCGCTCAACGAAAGTCATCTTTTAGCTTACGACAATCCTACGGGTGCTAAATCTTGAGCCCACTCAATTGCTTCGGGTGAGTGGTAAGAAGGAAATAGTCTATATAAGTTACCGCTATCCAACATCTTTAATTCTTAATGCATTAGCTATGTTGCGGGATGGCGGTAAACCCGCTATCCCACAAAGTATTCAAAGCCTAAACATGAAGGTGTTGTGGGGCTGTGATAGGAAAGGTGGAGGTGTTTGAAGCCCTGCCATACCGCAGGGAGATAATGGTTAAGGAAAGGTTACTTGGATGGTGAGCAGTTAATGGAAAATAACAAGGCCCGCAATCCTGCAACCATATAAAAGGGAACCCAAGGTTAGTTTGCAGTATCATGGGAGGGAGACAAGTTGAGTACAAATTAAATGGTGGTGGCGTGGACATATGAAAGCCGTTTGATGTGATGTAAACACATGTTGCATAAATTTGTAACCTCGACACAGGGACTAATTACTGAGGTGGTGACCACATAAGCTAATTAAATTTGTAGGCATTGATCATTTCAATCACCTTGCATCTGCAGAAGTGATTGTTAAGAGCTCAGGGCGGACAGGGAAAGCTTCAGAGTGATTTCGAGCTTCTTTGAACAAGTTACTATGTTTTTTCAATCTATGTCAAAGAAATTGAGTAATATAGTAGTATAGACTTGGTTAAGGATAGATTGAAGAGGAATTTATCACAATGTCTCATAAAGGTGAAAGTTCAAAGCAAAAGGGTGAAACATCAAACCCTAATGAGAAAAAGGGTGAAACATCAAACCCTTATGAGAAAAAGGGTGAAACATCAAACCCTTATGAGAAAAAGAGGCCACTATATCAGTTTATATTGGATGTTCTATTGAATTTAGAAGACAAGGGGCCTAAGAAAAATTTTAAGGATGAAATGCAAGGTTGTAGAGATGCCCTAATTCCTATAGAAATTTGGGACTTGTTTTGGTTTTTCTATGACAAGAGGGATGGGAAAATTTCAGTATCAAACCTATGGACATTGGACCTTGTCTAATTGATAGTGTCAAATGTGTTCATAGATATTGAATTGATTAGGGTTTTAGTAGAGCATTATCACCTTGTCACTAGAACAATAATAATGTCGAATGGGAATCCATCGCTAGTAGTGACTAGGTCAGCCATCGCTAACTATTTCATATTGAATAAGAAAGCTATTATGAAGATTGATCTGGTAAATCTCGAGGAACATTATAAAGGACAGAAGAACACATATACAAGGGACGAGCTCCCAATGTATAGGAGAAGAGGCTTCAATAACAGGGTGATGGATGTTCAGGGTAGTGAACCCTTTCCTGTGGATAACTTCTAGGTATATTTCAAAAGGACATATCATGATTTGTGTCAGGTATTGGGTATGTATGTAGAGAACAAAATGAATATTTCTCTTATGTATGTGGCCATGAGAATACAAAATTCCGAAGTGAACATTGAATTTGATTTTGCTTTGACAATTGAGAAGAAAATTCATGAACAATTCATAAAACTAAAGGAGAAGAAGCCTCCATTTGATTTTAGACACTATTCTTTGTTATATCATTTGATTTTGTACCAAAACAAGAATTCTTTTGAAAAGAAATTGAAGCGTGGGATAGTAGATAATGCGGGTAACAAGCTACCTGTTGAGAGATGGTGTTATCTCTAGGATAAAAGGTGAAGAAACAATGGTTACATCACATTTCCTGATAAGTTTACAATTGTGATTATGGCTACTCTAGAACACACCTCTCCAAGGTTGACACCTCTGATAATGGAGTTGATAAGGCCTCCCACCTTAGCACTAGAAAAGGGTCATACCCAAAACTTTGGAGATTGGTTTTACATGGGAGAATTCACGTTGATCAGGGTGTATGGGTGTTATCAAGCCCCTCACCATTTAGCAATATTTGTTTTTGACATAATTGCTTTGTTAGATTTTATGTGGTAGATGATGTGGATGGAAAAGGATGTAATGGAGAGGGAGAAGAAAGGCACATTTATGCCTCATTTCATAAGACAAGAAGGGTTTATAATTGGGTCTAATACCCTAGAGGAAGTATAAAATTGTATCAAAACAATGTATTCATCGAAAATGGGACAAGAGAGGGTTTGTGACCCTAAAGGCCACATGAATTTCATCAAAAAGAAATTGCTCACAAAGATTGGGATTGATCATGAAGTTTTGTATGATGAAAATGTCATACAAAACTATGTTACTTTTGATGATGTGTTTCGGAGGAGAAGTGGAATATATTGCTGAAAATTGAACAATGTAAGAAGAGACACCCTAACTTTCAAGGGTTCTATACTAAAGAAAAGAATTTGTTGAAAAGGATTAATTTAACCATCATGGTAAATCAATTGCAAATAAGGATAATGAGCCTCATAGACATGTAAAGTTGCCCATCAAGAGACCCAAAGGGGTTATGATTGCTAAACCTCCTACAAATGTTATGTTAGTTAAAGAATCTTCACTGGGTCCACCTCCTGAACAACCATTCAAAAGGAAAAGGATTGATGACCCAGTACATTTGGTGTCATATGATGATTCGAAAGAGGCTAGTGACATAGATGAAGTGGCCAATATATTAAAAGACCTGAAAAATGATGTGGAGATAGATCAACCACAATGGTTACCTCATAGGTATGAAACTGAAGCACACCAGCCAGAAGCCAGGGGAAATAGTCAAGTACCAAAAGAGCCCCATGAATATGAAATAATTATAGCCTCTATGAGGTTTATTGAAGATGATGAATTTATTAAAACTTAGAAGTTTAAATGTTTTTGGATAAAAATGAAAATGAAAGAATATGAGGTGAGGAAGCAAATGAACTTAATGGGAGCAAATGAATCTCAACATGATGATATTGAAGATCAGACATTTAAGGAGCTCAAATTTGATGAGTTAAATGTTACCTTGGATGAAGAAAGAGATATGGTGATGAAAACCAATATGTTGATCATCCCAGGAATGATTGTTGGGCAAAAGATTTTGTTGGATCAAGTTAGGCATCAGAAGGGTCCAATGCTAGTTGCATACTTTGACTCTGAACAAGGGCTAACTAGAACAGGGTATAATCCCAAGATTGTTCAACTCTATTAGCATGGTTTGCATATAAAAGCACTAGGAAGACAAAGTTACTTGATGTTTTCAAGGAGGTTAGAGGTTAGTATGATGAGAACACTCAAAGATACCTCACCCCTAGAGGTTGCTACAATGATAATGCATTCAACCATGTTTACTAGAGATGTGGTAAATAATATGGAATAGAAACTAATTGAATATGAGAAGACCCAAATAGATATGAACAAGTAGATAAATAGGTTGTATGTTGACAATGTCAAATTGAAAGAGCACTCAAAGAGATCAGAGTTGAATCAAGGTAGAGAAATGGTTCTATACAAAGGTACAATTCAAAAGCACAGTGAAGACATTGTCTCTACCAAACATGTTGATGAAATGAAAAAGAATTTTGAAAAGGAGATTGAAGGCTTGAAAAGGATAAAAGAGGATGCTCAAAAGGAAGCAAAGAAACAAATTCTTTTTACATTTGAGAAAATTATACAACATAGAATGAATTTTGTTGTAGATAAGTTGGGAGAGGTACATAGAAGATATTCATTGTTATTGAAGGCACTAGAGAAATTTAAGGAGGAAAAGCCTATTCTAGATTCATTGTTCAAGAAATGGCAACCAACACATCATGCTTTGATTACTCTATGCAAGTTATTACAAAGAACTCCAGATGTCACTCCCATTAAGATGATAATGTAGTGTCATAAAATTGCGACCCCTACAATTTGCAACCACATTAGGGTCTTCACGTTGGCGATTTGAATCCCCAAGCCTGATCGGAGACCCGAGACTTGCTCATCCCTAGAAACTGCACTTTTTCTGCCCTCTGCATTGCTTGAACTTGCTTCATGTTCTGAGACAAGGGTAGGATAGGGGCGTGGCTCCCCTATCCCCACTACGAAAGGGGCATGGCGCCCCTGCCCCTGCCCTATTTTGGGCCCCCCTCTGTCTTATCTTTGCATTGGTCTTTGCACTTAAAGTGGTAAAACTTTCCCTGTGTCGGCCTATGATGAAAAATCAGTCAATAAACCCAAATTGACAAATATATAAGTTTCATTTGTCCTCTCATCTGCAAAAAGTTCAATAAGCGGAGAGTGGGCATGAGTTCAAGCATTCAAGCATTCCTTTCTAGCATTGAGCATTCTCAAGTCTCCCTTCAAGGCTAGGTGTTTCATTCAAGTCAAGGATTCAACCATTGAAGAGGATATCCCTTTCAACATTCGATTCCATACAAGCAAATCTACCTACATTTCTATCTACAACCTCTCTTGAGGTGAATAACATTTCAGTCTTTCATTTACATTTACTTGAAAGTACTTTCTTTCATCATTTGGTTAATTCCAAAATTGGGGTTTGACCTGAAGGCAAACCCCCAATCCCAACCCCCTTTCCTCTCTTTTTTGTGTGTAGGTTGTAGGTGGACAACTGTGTTTGCAGATTCAGACTCCATTTGCAAAGGCGAAAAAACCCTTTTTGTTTCATGGATTTTTCGGAGGACCGTGTGCACTTTCAACACGGTCCCGACAACTTTTCTTCAAATTCAGAAGGCGGCTTCTTCTTGACATATTATAGCCAGATCCAGGTGCACAGCTTCATCCCACACTTCTATTTCAAGTTATAATCATTTCTTTGCTACTTTTACACTTAGTCTCAAAATACATAATTCAACCATTTTCCATTCTAAAAGGGGGGTTAGCTTGTCATTTTAACACCATTATCAATTCGTTTAGTATTCAATCTCTTCCCTAAGAGATTGGATCTAGTGAATTTGCCCCCTCTTTTAATTTAATGTGGATAAAGTGTTTGAAGGGAAATCCGCAGTGAAACTTTCATCTCTCCTCGAAGGGAAGAAAAGCTTTCATCTTGATCTCTCCATCATTCACTTTTCCTCACATCACATTTTGGTGAGCCTGACATCTTGCATGCTTTATTCTGAAAATTATTGCATATTTTTCATTTACAAGTCTAATTTTTCTGCAAACTTAGTGGTTAAATCATTCAAAACCCTAGTTTTTAAAATTGAAATTGAACTTGTGTTTTGTAAAAAATTGCTTGCTATTGTCTTAGATCTGAAAATTTCTATGTTTGTCAAATTCAATTTCTTCATTCTTTTGTTCAATTTACAAATCAAATTAACAAAATTAAGAGGTTAATTGTCAAAACCCTAATTTTCAAAACTCATCTTGAGATTGTGCAAAAATTGAATTTCCATTTAATTTTCAGATTTGTGACTATTTTCAGACTTATCCTCTTTCCTAAAATTCAAATTTTCAATTTTCCTCTTTTTTCAAAATTCAAAATTTCAAAAATTAAGTGGTTGGGTCTTAAAACCCTAATTTTCAAATTTAATTGGATTTTGTACAAATTTCAATCAATTTCAGTTTTCTAAACATTTTTCAAGGTGTCCCTATCCATTAGGTTTGACCCTTTTCAAATTTGCAATTCAATTCTTCTTTTTTTCTCAAAACCCTAATAGGGTCCTATTTTCACATTCAAACCTTAATTTCGCCTATCTAGAAATTGTAAAATCAACCAATTTTTTGGGGTTAGCTTTAAAATCATTGTAACTTTCATCCCTGAAAAATTTTGAAAAAAGTTGGTCGGACCGCGTGCACTTTCAACACGGTTCCCGACTTTTTTCCCAAAATTTCGGGAGATTGTTATGACCATATTTAATAGCTTAAACCCATAAAATTGGTTGATTTTGTCAATTTTTGATCCCTCTAAAATAAAAAAATACCTTCAAAATTCAACATTTCAAATTTCAAGAATTTTTTTAAAGTTAAGTGGTTAATTATAATCTACCCCGATTTTAAAAATTCTGATTTTATCAATTTTAAAATTAAGTGGTATCCCATTAGCCCTAATTTTAAATTCCAATTTCCTTTCATTTATCATCATTTTTTTTTTGGAAATTGTGTCATTTTCTTCTTTCAACAAAGTTCAAATTGTTTAATCATTATTTTCCCAAATTTTGCATTATTCAATTTTTATGCACTTTGTTCCTATAATTCAAAATTCAAATTTTCAAATTTTCCTTCTAGTGCATGAGTTTCACCACTATAAGTCCTACCTATAATATCCCCCTTAGACGAAGCATTAGAATTAAGGCTTCCCAAGGTTTAATTACCGAGAAGATGAAGCATAATTTGGGTGACTTCTTTAATGAGGATCATGCTAATTCTTCCCATCCTAATCATGTCCCTATCTATCCAATTGATGAATCCCATGATGAACACGAAGAAGCTTTGACTAGAGTTTCCATAGATCAACTTTCAAAATTGGACAATCAATTTGATAACTTTAAACAATGGATGTCCCAAGAATACCCTAATAGTGAAGCTCTTCTATTAATTGAAGGTCTTAAACGCATGATTCAAAGTATAAAAATGGAATTGATATATTGTGTGGCATTTCTCATATTGTTGATTCCAATGTCATGCCTATAAAGAGTTGTGTCAAAAAATTAGGTTATTCACAACCTTCTACACAAATCAATCATTCTATTCCTTTGACCACTCCAATGGCTAGTGTTCCTACTTTTACCTCAAACATCATGGCTACTTCAACTCAAAATGTCATTCCTACAACCATTAATCATGGGGGCAATCCCTCTTCTTCATTTAATCCTCCATCTTTCAATAAGTATTCCTATTATCCCTCAACCAATCAATGTGACACAAGGAGGCAATTCATTCAACAATTTTATTCCTCCTTTAAGTGTTCCTTTTCCTACTCAATCATCACCTATGCCTACTTATCATAATGTGCCACCACCTTCTCAATCAACCATGCCTAACATCAATTCTTCTACCGAAGTGGCCATTAATAATCTTGCTCAAACCGTGTCTTCCTTACAACAACAAATTGCTTCCATGAGTCAATCCAATTTTAGTGTGCCCACATTTGATGTTGCGAGCCCACTTTCCCTTCATATTGTTAAAGTTGTCCAACCTAAGCATGTTGAGGTCCCTCAATTGGAACTCTATAATGGACAAGGTGATCCTCTAACACATGTCAAAACATTTCAAACCTTGTGTACTGATTTTGCTTATGATCAAAGATTTCTTGTGAAACTATTTACAAGAACACTAAGAGATAAGGCTTAACAATGGTATTTCTATTTGCCATCTTATTATATCACTTCTTTTCAACAATTAGCAAATGCTTTCATTCAACAATTTCAAAACAACATTGGTCCTACAATCACTTTGATTGATTTAATGCATTGCAAACAAGGTGTTAAAGAAAAAGTGACTGATTTCATTAGTAGATATAAGCATTTGTGTGCTCAAATTTCTTTTCATGTACCTGATAATGATATTTAAAGAATTTTCATTTTTAATTTGCAAAAAGATATTAGGGAAAAACTTATTTTATCCGAGTTTACTTCCTTTCCCCAGTTGTGCACAACACTCCACAATTATCAACTGGTTGTGAGTCAAATGGAGCAATCTACTCCTATGGATCCAAGTGATAAGGGGGAGAGTGTTCAACAACTGTTTGCGAAGTTCAAACCAACAAAAAGCTTCATCAAGTTCAATGATAGAATCAACAACAACAATGTGAATGCTACAACCGGTGTGCCTCCTATTTCTAAATTCTTTAAAATAGAAAGACAATTTATTCCTTTGAATGAATCTTTACATAGTATTATGTCTCAGTTATTATAAAGAAATGTTATCAAACTTCCTCCTATAAAACCAATTGACCAATCTAAGCTTGCATCCCCTTATTTTGATAACAATTCCTTTTGTCAACTTCATCTTCAGCCTGGTCATGATACAGAGAAATGTTTTGCATTGAAAAGTAAGATTCAAGATTTGATTGATAATAATACTATATCCGTGGCAGGTGTGAATGATAAGGGAAACAAATAAGTAGCTCCTCCTAAACAAAATCTTAAGATTTTTACTGATCCTTTACCTTCTCATACCTCTTTCTCTCCTTCTGATCTTACTACCACAACTTTGAATTTAGTGAATATGGTAGAGAAACAAGTGATACCTAAGGACCCTTGTATTACATTTGACCCTAGTGAGACCATTAAAGCACCCGATGCCCCTTTATGCATAGTTGCAAAGGTTAAGGACATATATGTTGTCGTGGTGCTCTTGTTGATCCGTCTTGCATGGTTAATGTCATCATTGAGGAATATCTTTTCACTTTACGATTGCATAAACCAATCTATGATAACACTAATATCGTGGTGAAGTTATTTGATGGATTCTCTTGTCCTACCATTGGTTCTATTAGACTTCCTGTTGAAGTTCACACTAAATCTATGGATGTCAACCTTGTTATCATTCCTTCTTTAGAGCAATTCTGTGTGAAGTTGGGCTACCCTTGGCTATCTTCCATGAAGGCTATTACTTCTCCAATTAATGTGTTTGAAATTTAGCCACAATGGAGAAACTATAATTGTTAACCACAACTTATTTTGACCATCCAAAAGAAGGTCAGGTGTTCCTATTGATCCCTTTTGACCTAATCAATTTCAATCTCTTCTACAAAGTAGTGATGCTCTTTTCCAATCTTATAAAAAATGAAAGAAAGATATGATCTTATCCTTAATTCAACCTAGATCCCCAAAAATTGATATCCCCATCCTTCTTGAAGAAAACATCCTTCTCCTAACAAATAGGACTAATCTTCCTCCTAAGGAAGATCCTCAACCTATTCCTATGGATGTAACTGTGCCTTCTCCTAAGAAGAAGAACAATATTTCTTCTAAGGTTAGACCTATACCACCTCCCCAAGATGGACCCGGTCTCCTTCCTACACCTAATATTCCTCCTTTATAAGGCCCAGTTCCACCTCCTTGCTCTTGTAGAGAGAAGAGACATGCCTATCCTCTTGTCCAACCTGTTAGCAATTATTTTTACAAAATATTTTATGCTATATGAAGGCCTTTTTCTTTTATCATATGAGCATTTATTGCTGGTTTGTATGTGCAGGAACTTTATTAGCATAGGTAAAGTTCTCTAAAAAGATCAGTTGTTTCAGGAGTATCAAGGTATCACTTGGGCACACTAAGGGCATGCACTAAGTATAGACTGCACAAGGAATCCATTATGGAAGCATTTTCCAGCAGAGAAGTCATTATGGTATGATCTAGGATTGTCTTCTAGTATGTATTAAACACTGTGGGAAAAATTGGGATCACCAATATTCAGGATGGATGGCTCATTTGTGTTGGATTGCAAAATTTCAATTATCGGCATAAGTAATCTCGATGAAACAACATTGGAAAGAAAAAGAAGGATTATCGGCATGTCTTATACCGATGAAACAGAAGGCAGATGCATTGGAGCACTTAAAAAATATTCATCACGGTGCATGCTCTTGAAAAAATCATCCCTTCGGGATAGCTTGTTCCGATAAAGCAGAAGGTAGTTGTTTTCTATTGGCATATATCGGCATATCGACAAAACTTAGAAATTGTTATATCGATAACCTAAGAAGCCATCAGTGTAACTTGTGATGATGAGGCAGAGAGGATCATGGACTTATAGTATCGAGAGATCGGAAGTAATGAGAAAAGTCTATCCCGATACCCGATGACTGAAGGGAACCGAAGGTGGGCCCATCAAAAAAAAGGACCATATCGGAGTAGTCCAAAAATGGTTAGGCCGATCCCCAATGATTTGAAGAATCGGAAGGCAGAACTATCGATATTACCTATACGGATAAAACAGACTTGGAGGTATAAAGCATAGAGGTGCATCAGAGACTTATCGGGACTTTGGGAGGAATAGAAAAAGGCTATTCCGACCCTCGATGAAAATAGAAGCGCCTGCGGGGATATCGGTGTAAACTATACTGATAAGGTAAACATTAAGTGAGGACTCATTGGGACATCAGAAGAAGAAATTTTATGCTATGTCGAGTCCCGATAGGATTGTTAAGGCGGATGGTGAGTTGCTAGGAGTTCTTCGGGGTGAGTTATGTCGATAACGTGGGGGACTTGGTCAGAATGCGGATTGGTATATTGAGATCATCGGGGCATCGAAGGGACATAAATTGAAATATGTCGATACCCGATGGGTTAAGTAAAAGAAAACCGAAGGCGAAGGCATCGAGGAGAGTTATGTCGATGGAGCATTAAAACAAAAAGCATAGCCGAAACTGAAGGAGTGCTCATCGGGATAAGAGAAAAATTGCTATCCCGAGACCCAATAAGTCGTTCGAGATAGATTGTGTCGATCAAAAGGTGAAAAGTGGTAAAGTCATAACAAACGGTGCCAACCAATTGAATCATCGGGAAAATTCTTGCCGATTAGCCATTGGAGGTCCTGATGTGAAAAAATGGCATAATGGCTTCAATTAAATGCATCTATTGAGTAGGTCCGTCACCACACGAAGAAAATCCATCAAGATTGTGGTAATTAAGTACAAGATTGGACTCCTTGGGATTTATAACCAGTGTTGCATAACAATATTTCGCACAAAGCTATTGCAAAAAGATATCAGGTGTTTATTGAGAAATATTCTGAGCTGTTGAGCATAGAGTAAAGAAATTTACAGAGATGGAAGGGTCAAGCTCAAAAGGGAAGCAAAATATTGTTGAAGTACCCGTACCACGACGAAAAAATCGAAGGGTGAAGTCAGTGAGGCTCGAAGAAAATTAAACCAAGATATGATAGATCAGATGGGCTCTCTAGGAGTTAGGTCACACAGAGCTAAGGTGAATTTGCATATTTGCGACCAGCTAGAGGATAGATACAGAGACATTTGAGATGTACTCACAACAGTGCGTGGGCACAAGTTGTTTCTTTCTCATTACCTCCGCAGGGATTAGCCTATGCCAATTTCAAACCCATGGAACACCAATTTAAGTAAACTCGTGGTACCTAATGTCTTTGTAAATATTGACTTATTGAACCTCCTAGTAAGACATTATGATGAAAACAAATGATGCATTTTGTTTCTCGATGGGACTGCTTTTATTCACTTTGCACTAGCTACAATTCAGGAAGTTTTTGCAGTGGATCTGGAGGCAAATGTGCCTTTATCATTTGTGGATTTGGAAGAAGAATACAAAAAAATGGATACTACATATCAGAGTTGGAACCTTGCTATCCACAAAGCAGAGAAGGGGAGGCTAACAGAGGAAGATGGTCTTCCTTATGATTTGACTATTTTCAAAAAGTATCTACAGTATACATATATGGCTTGTGGCCAAGTAGGAGGAGTTGAAGCTCTTGATGTGGCAAACATAGGTCCGTTGGTTTTATCAGCATATATCCAGAGACATGAGCCTGGAGATTTTGATTTTGCTTCATACCTGGTGGACAGACTGCATGAAGGCTTCATGAACTTGAAAGATAATCCAGACAAGCATTTCAAGCATTATTCGTTGTTAATGCATATTATTTTATTTATGGGAGATTTAAGGGATTATGGTCAGAGGATTTGAATGTAAATACAGTAGGGAATAATGGATAGGATCAACTAGTGCAGTTGTGGGTTTCTTTATGGGATTACAGATATGTGAATTCTCATTACCTCAAATTTGAGGAATTCTTTGTTAAACCAATTTTCTTGCTCTTTGGTGAGCCTCTGCAGGGATCATTTTCTGAGGATGTCAAGAAGTTTCTTAGGCCTCACAAGCACAAAAATCCAAAGGTTAATCACAATTGGGGTGATTGGTACTCATGCCAAAATTTCACTTTTGTTTGATGCTATGGATTTGAGGGTTATCCCTATGTGTTACCAAAGCCTGCACTAGATAGGATTTCTTTTTTGGAAATTGTAAGGCAATTAAGTGTCTCCAATGCCAAGAATTTTGGAGGTGCACACAAGCAAGCCTTCCTCCCTGGTACACTTCATTTCCAGGATTTTAAAGTTGTATCTACTAGAGCATATGAAGTTATGACAGAAAGTTGGTGGATGAATACAACCTGTTCCAGCACATGTCTAGAACACATTATGATCCCGAGGATTACATCCATACAAGCAGGAAGAGGCAAGAATTGGGAGATTATTTTCATCAGGAGGATGAATTTGAAGACATGTGTAGAAATAAGGAGGTGGAACAACTTGCGGATGTTATGGAGACCTTGGAGAAGAAACTAGAGGAGAGAAGGCAGATATTAGAAAACATGGGGGAAAAACTAGCCCAAAGTGATTCAGGGGAGAACGAAGTAGTTTCCAAGCTCCGGGCACCTGAGAAAGAAAAGGATCCAGAAGCACAAGGTAAGCTCATCATCACACTGAAAGAAGAAACAGATGAAAGAATGACAGAGCATGTTTCTTTTGTATCAGATGATCAATTCATAAAGTCTAATGAGTTCAAATCATTCCTGTACCATTTCAAGGGTAAGAAATTAAGGGAAGCAGTGCCAAATATTACCCTTGAGAATGAGGTAGAAATGAAGAAGAGGTTGAAGTAAGATATTGATACAGAAGTTGAGACTATGACCCCACAAAAGGGGATGCAACTACTAGTAGAGGCTGGAATAATTGTGTTTCCAGGTTACAACCTGAGTGCCTCGTTTATCTTTGATTCTTTGCTGCACTCGGAAAATAAGGACATGAAATTGAATATCCAAGGAGTAAAAGATATTTTTATTGGATCAAGGTACGATCCAAATGGGGAAGAAATATTGTTGTGGGCCTTATACCCTCCCCATAAAAGGCCAAAAATCATAGATGTGGATAAATCTTTTGGTCACATGATGACCCTGAAAGTTGGAGAGGTAGATCCTATGGTCACGGCTGATATAGGTATTAATATTTCAAAATTCAACAAGGGCCAGATGAAACATGAGATAGCAGAGAAGAATAAATATAAGGCCTTATATGAAGAAACCCTTAAGAGGAGTGGGTATCCGATCCCTCAAATTATTGATTCAAGAGGTCAATGGAAGAAGAAATTTGAAAAATTAGCTTATGAGCATACTAAGTTGAAGAGGGAGATGAAGAGCATCAGGTTTGACACTGCTTGTGTTTTGCTGAGTAAAAGATATGACAATATGGAGAAGGCGTTGGATGAGTTCTGGGAAGTATATCAGAGGAACATGGACAATATGGTCTCAAACACCAGAATTCAAGATAGACTTGACTTGTTGCTACAAGATGCATCGACCAGGGAAAAAGTAAAGAAGAAGGTTCAGGGTTTGCTCGTCAAACATGATTAATTCATAAAGGAATTGAAATCTGAATTCGACAAGTGCCAGCAAATTGTTCAGCGTGGGGTTCCTCATTTGGTAGACGATGCAGGGGTAATTGAAGATAAGACCATATGGCTTTTTGATTGCAAGTCTTTACTTAGTGCAGCCCATGCCATTGCCAATACAGATATCCTTGATATGAATGACACGACCGACCAGTTCGAGAACTTTTACACAATCGAGAACGCAACCAAGGATGCAGTCTATTTGTGGCATATTCAGAAGTGTGGACATCGGTTGGATCGAAAGTCAGCTTATTGTTTTAGTTTTTGTAATGTAATCGACGATTTAGTTAAGTTGTTTAGTTGTTGTTCAGTTAGTTGTTAGGATAATGGAAGGGTGTGTCTTTCCATTCGTATCTCTTAGCATATATATTTATAATGAGTCATTTTGTATGTAAAGGCATCTGGTATTCAGAAAAAAACATATTGCCTGGTAGGACTGCAAGTTATATGTATTAAGGAAGTCTATAGAACAAAGAGGTATCTTTTAATGCAAATAGACTGTAATGGAGTATTTTCAAGTGTAGCTTGCATATGCAATCATCTCTTAAGGATTAATATACGAAGGTTCATTGTTTCATTTCATAAGTGTTGTGCATACTTCTGCGTTGATGAGTTATTTTGTCCTCTCGATAAATTTGTCATATGATCTACTATGATGCACCATCACATGTTGTTACATTAAACGTGAGATTGGGTTCTTCATTTTTGTGTAGCACATACTGAAACCTTCATAGTTGATGATTAATATTGTCTCAGGAGTTGATAGGATTTTCTATCCACAAAGTGTCATAAATACCCTTGGATAGAGGCACTGGTCTGCTATTTATCTTTTAAGGTTTTGGTTGGTCATGCATTCAAGGTCCTTGATAAAGAAACATTCTCCCTCGATTCTATATGAACTAATCTTTACATATTTCTTTTAAGTCCTGAAAGCATTCTCATTCTCAAAATACTATTATAATCATTTTCATTTCTTTTCAAAGGCATTTACTTAAAGCACATAATAAAGCATAAATTACAGAACAACAATTTGCCAATTTTTGTAATTTTCTAAAAGGCTTAAATCAACTTTAAACAATCTCTTTTGTGCTTGAGAGGAAGAGGTATACCCACCTAGGTTCAGTGGAGCCTTAAGTGCAAAGGGATTTGGTCTTGGACCATCCCTGTTCATTGGCCAAGGATGGTTGGATTAGTTGAGGATTTGGAAAACCCTTAAGTTTTCCAATTTGTGGTTTTGGGAACCAACAGATCGGGGACTCCACTAGGGAACTTGTGATAAGAAGTATTCAAAATTTCTGGTGGTTTCATTTTAGACTCTTCTGGAGGAAAGAGCCCAGAAGATTACTAAAATATATTGTTCCTCTTAGGAGGTGGCAACTCTACATGTAATACATGAGTAATAATTGGTATGTTGAGAAAATAAAAGAAACTCCTAGAAATTTGTCATTAAGATTTATGCATGGGAGGAGGTCTCTGCACAAAGGACAAGAAGATCGTGTTTAGTTGAATCCCAAGAAAAGGAACAAAGGGAAAAAATCAAACATGGGATTTGAAGGATATAGGAGATTTCCTAGTAGAAAGGAAGATTCTTCGTCTGCTGGCAAATCTGAGAATAGAGAGGAAAATCATTTTTTATAAAATAAATTCAAAGGATAATAGACATTGCCATGATGAGATCACAAATGCTGAGGAAGAGGAAGAAAAATAGTGGGATGATCTTATTCTTAAGACGACTGATATGAATGTTGATGATGCCAAGATGGTGAAGGCACTTAAAAGGCAACCGGATTGGGTGTTACAGAAACTAGGAATAGAGAAATAATATTTCAAGCCCCAAGACAAACAAGGTAGGAGAAGAGAGAGGTGAAACAAGTAGACAATTAGTTCCAAAATATAGTCCCCCTCATATGAGAAGAATGGACCAACCTTTTGTAACTTATGACAACTCGTTGGTGAGTGAAAATAGAAGATGGAGGGATGTGCATAGGGATCAAAGTGAAGAGAGGCAGGAGGATGGAAGAAGGAATGTAGATGGGGGAAATTATGGGAACCAGATTAACACAAATAAGGGTAACCATGTAGGAAATAATGGGTGTGGCATCAATCAAAATAATGGACAAAATAGAGGTAACAATGACATTTATGGAAGTGGCAATGGTGGAGGTAGGAACAATGGTAACAATAATGGCAATAATAATGGGGGTGGAAACAATGGTAATAACGGAAACTATGGCAAAAATAGTGGAATTGTGAACAATCAAAGCAACCATCATGTTGGCAGGCAACCCTTAATCATTGAAAGGTACAAACAATTGGATTTTACTGGCATTGTTGGTTACCCAAATCTGATCACTAATGATTTGAGATTAGCAATCCCAAAATTTTCAGGAAATGGAGTTGCTTCCGCAGAGCAGCATGTTATTAATGTAAAAAATATCATCGAAGAATTTGAGATTCCTCATGAAGATGTATTCATGAAGTTGTTGGTTCAGTCTTTGACAAAGGATGCGGGGGAATGGTATAGAAGCCTTCCTGACAGATGTATCTGCAGCTGGCAGGAATTTGTGACTCTATTCTTGGAAGAATTTTGGGATCAAAATGATCCTTCATTTGCATCCCATGAATTAACAAGCATAAGGAAGAATCAAAATGAATCAGTTGCTAAATTTAATAAAGTATTAAATAGAATACCCAAAGATGTCAGACCAGTTGATTCATTTTTTATTAACTTTTATTTAAGTGCTTTTGACAACAAAACTCATTATGAGATTTTGTCTCATAGACCTAATACTTTACAACAAGCATTCAAAGCAGTCGCTACTATTGAAAATAATAGGAAGGTGGCTGGGAAAGTTGCTAAGAGAGATGATCCAAAGATGTACAACTCCAAGGTTCCCAGGAAAGATGATCTTACTCAAATCATGGACATTCTCAAGGACTTAAAGGGTAAGCAAAATAATGATGAAAGGCCACCATACAGGAACAATAAGCAAATAAGTTACAATAGGCCGAAGTTGCATGTGTAATACCCTAAAAATGGTCATCTAAACCATGGGCCCCTAATCTCGACAACATCACCAAGGTCCTAACCAAAGGAAATTAAATCAACCTTGAGCACATTATTAATTCTTTAATCATCAAATATCACATGGCGAATCAATTACTCAATATTAATTAAATATTCATTTAATTAATTGAATAATTTCCAATAATATCATTTGATCAATTATCCTATTTTAATTTATTAAATATCCTTGCATATTTAATTAATTAATAAAATTATCATTTAATCATGCAAAAGAGGGATTAATTACAAAACAAGAGTTGAATTGAAATTAAAATAAAATAATTGAATTGAGAGAGAAATAAAACTTGAGATATTATTTCTTTTTCTAAATTCAGAACTTGAAATCAGAAAAGCAATTAATTGAATTATTGAATTATTCTCTAAAATTGGAACTCAAAGCTTTTCAGAAAAAGAAGTTCTGTTGCATTGAAAAGACTCTTTTCTTGAATAAATAAAAGAATTATCTATTTTTATCACAAATGCATGGAATTAATTTATTATTATTTCCAATGCAACTTGGACTTCTAATTTGAATGCATTTCAATTAAACTATAATTGGAATCTATCTCAAGGTTAACTAAACCTGATTTCTCAATTATTTTTAATTAATCCTAAATTGAGCTTTTCTCTTGGTAATTCTCTATAAATTCAGTCTTCAGCTCTCATTTCAATTTACCCCAGAGATTTTTGAGAACACGCTTGGAGATTATTATCACTCTAATTTCGCTCTGGAGTCATTGAATATTATAGTGCCTTTTTAGATTATTTGCATCCATTATTGCTTGAATTCATTATTGCTTGAATTGATTATTTGCTTGAATTATTCATCCATCTTGCATCCATATAGTTAATATCATATAGATTAAATGCTTCGCCTTGGTGTAGTCTAGTCACTGGTATTGCTTATAACAATCTGAGAGCAATCTTATACTCGCATCTTTTAGAAGGCAATTAGTCGCTTTGTTATGGTTTATTACTTATTGATTACTAACCGTGCATATAATGACTTAATTGAAGTGTTGTGCTTGTAGCTACAGACCACTTTTTCACACACACATATCTAACGCCCACCGTGGGGCCGAAGATTGCCTTTTTCGGCCTCCAAGATTGACTGCGTTGTTTTTTGTTATTTTCCAAATTTCAGATTTTTCAATTTTCATCCGTACACCTCATACGACAATTCCCACAGGCTGAAACGACAAACTGCAGGTGTTGTACGAACTGGAATGTTGTCTCGTACGAGTGGGGATCCTGTATCGTACGAGTTTTCATACTATCGTACGACTCTGTATTTTCTGGTAAATTTTTTTTAAAAAGAGGCAAATTTTCATGATTTTTTTTTTATTATTCTGACAACTGACCCTAACTGTTTATCTGTCTATCTTATAATTTTCATAGCCTAATCATATTTTGCAGAATGCTTGTCAAAGAATATGCTTGTCACACAAAGACAATATGACTACTGATTCGTTGTCTTTGCAGGTTGCCTAAGGAGAATCGACTAAACATCGTGTATTCTTTAAATTCATTTTTTAGGAACCTAACTTGCTATCTGGTTAAAGAACAAATCTATCTTTCATGGTTTTAGAAGATTCTGAGAGGTAGGAGAGTATGCTCTTGTCTTTTTCTAGACAAACAGAAATCTAGACTCTTGAGGCTTTTTCTTTGTTTGAGATTTGTACATCTTTAGCAGGCCTGTCCTCCCGAGGGGTTGAAAAAACTCTTAAAGCCATTACGGTCGGTGTGAGGGGAATCACCTAAGTGGGAACGGCTAGACGCCAAATACTCCAACCCACTATAAAATAAATGTGATTTGATAAAAATCAAGTCAACGACAGTTCTCGAGAATAGCTCTCCTCCGCTGGGAGACCTCTTAATTGAGTTTATACCTCGACGCACCGAACAGATCCCTGACTAGTTCCAATTAAAATTAGAAGCTACCTGGTTCGTCTCTGAAAGGGGGATAATCTTTGTGCAAGAGAGATAGTAACTCTCCCAATATACTTGTCATTTTGTGCCCCCATTAGCATTTGGAGTCGGATAATACAACATTGAAAATCCATTGCGTGAGACTCAGCGGCCGTATTCTGATTAGCTATTGGGTGTGTACCTGAGTCTACAAGCAAAGGTTTTCTTTCCTCACCAAATTCCTTAGGGTTTGCATGTTGTGATTGGAGTCACTATACATACTACTTGTTCTCTGTGTTTTCATCCCTGGAACAAAAATTTGAAATACAAAAATTGGAGAAGACAAGAAACAACTCAGTGATTTCAAACTCTGTCTGTGTCAGAAACTAGTCCATCCTAAGTTGAAACTCTATCCGTGTTAGAAGCTAGTCCATCCTAAGTTGAAATTTTTCGTGTCAGAAACTAGTCCATCCTAAGTTGAAACTTTGTCTGTGTCAGAAACTAGTCCATCCTAAGTCGAAACTCTATCTGTGTCAGAAACTAATCTGTCCTAAGTCGAAACTTTGTCTGTGTCAGAACTTGTCCATCTTAAGTCAAAACTTTGTATCCTGGTCCAAAATCAGTCCATCTCAGAATTGGTCATACTCAGTTATCATACTCAACAATCGAAAAAACTCAGAATTTGTAGCCTATGTCCTGTGAATAGTCATACGAGTCTGATAATTTATCGTGTTGTACCTAATCCTGTGTTGTAAGAGTCTTTTGATTTGTCATCCTAGACCTGATCCTGTGTCGTACGAGTCATTTTAATATGTCATCTGGTTCTGTATCCTGTGTCATATGAAACAGAAATGCTCTGAGTCTTTTGTCGTCCCGCACATACCCATCTGTCGTACGGTACGAGGCAGCAACTTGTACGAAAGATAACTGTTGTCATCCGGTTCAAAAAATTTTGTCATACGAGTCTCTGGTTTTGTCAGAACAGAACACTCAAATTTGCCTAAAAATAGCTTACAGGGAACATAATACTGGTTATCATTTTACCAGAGCATAAACAGATCAAGACAATGTACCTCTCCCATTTGCGTTGCACGATTTGGTTGATCATCTTTTAGCTAGTTCAATCAACTACCTATCAAATTTTAGTCACTTAGATAATGTCTTATACAGGATAGATCATTCCTGAAACCAAAATGAATCTTACACTACGCTTAGAATCAACTTAGATAAATGTCTTATACAGGATAGATCATTCCTGAAATCAGACTGAATCTCAGTTGTTTATCCCAAACAATACATTAACAGAACAACTAGCTCTGAAATTAAGCTTGACCTCTGCATCACAAACAACTTTAGGCCGCACTAAATCCATAAAAATGCCTACACAAACCAAGAGTTCTCGTAAGAAAGAAGCCAAAGGCAAAGGAATACCCTTTTCATACACCGACAATCCATTTTACGAAAGGGATCCACTTACTGACATACCGTCATCATCAGGCGGACCAATTTTTGATGAGCCTAAATCTCCCACTATATATGAGACAGAACACAATGACGGAAACAAGGACGATAATAACATTCCCAAAAATGATAATGATTCCTCATCATCAAGTGAGGCTGACGAAGACACTCAACCTCCAGAAAAAGAAATCCTTGACTGTCAAAAGGACAAAGACTTTAGAAAAATGATGAAAGCTATCATGACCCGAGAGAAGGAAGACTATTTCTTAGAACTAGCAAAACAAGGTGCTAAACTTCCTACTGGATATGATGTTCAGACACTCGTTACTAAAAAGAAAGAATCACCTATACTCATGGTACACAAACAATTACTAGCCTTACGAATGGAGGTCACAGAACTGAAGAATAAGGACAAGTCCCCAAAACAATATTCTCTGGAAACAATATGTCCCTTTCCATTTGACAAGAATCTATACATGCCTCCATTTCCCTCACGAGTGGAGATCCCAAAATTTGATAAGTATGATGGTACCTCAAATCCCCAAGATCATGTCAGAGAGTTTTGTGCCGCCTGTATGGAGTTCATGCACGATCAAACGTACCTCATGTGCCTTTTCCCGAGGAGTTTAGGGGGTCAAGCAATGGAATGGTTCTCAAGTCTACCCAAGGGAATAAAAACGTTTGAAGAACTAATCTAACTATTTTTACAATGGTACTTATACAACATTCGACATCCTATGACTATGATCGAGCTTTGCAATACTAAACAAAAAACAGGGGAGCCTCTTCTTACTTTCCTCCAATGTTGGAGAAAGATGTTTACTAGGTATTCTCGACCTATCCCAGACTCTGAGAAAATGGATATATTTGTCAATAACTTGGTCCCTGAACTGAAGTATAGTGTACAAATGCAAGTACACCCATCATTTAACAAAATGGTACATAATGCTATTCGAATGGAAGATGTGCTCATAAACAAGGGGGATATCACGCCTTGGAAAGAAAAATAGTCAGGATCTAGCTCTAAAGTGAAGAACAAGTATTGGAAGTTTGGCAAAGACAATAACAAGAATGTTGTTAATGATGGAGTAGTAGACAGTGTCAAAGCTGACTCAAAATCCACAATATTCAACTTGGTTAGTGGTACACAAGCACTTAAAGCCGCTGAGGCTGCAGCAAAAAATCCGCCAAAGAAAACAAAGGAATGGTTCAAAGAAAAGCCTTGGCTTTCCAAACCTAAGCGTGATTTTACTCCTCTCAAAGAATCGTATGAATCCACTTTCAAAACTCTGTTGGCAAACAACTTGATAACACTACCAGATAACTCCAGACCATATGATCCAGATGTTAAACCAAGATGGTGGAGAGAAAATGAATACCGTGACTTCCATCGGAATAAAGGTCATAACATAAACAATTGCATGAAGCTAAAACATGAGATACAAGATCTCATAGACGCTGGTAAAGTTGTTGTTGGGAATCATCTAACTAATGCAGATCATAAAGCATTTAAGGACCCTTTGCCTGTTTACGAACAAGGTGATTCTTCAAAGACCAAACGAGGTGCCAAGGTAAATTATACTTATACCAGTCAGGACAACGTTATCAACATGATTGAGCCTTCCCACTCGGAATATTGAAATATGATTATAGTCCAAGATAAACCAAATGAATCATGTTATGCAAGAGCTCTCACCCATTCTCAAAAGAAAGTCACCCTCCAAGGAGCTAGTTCTCTTGACCCGGCTCAAGCAACATCAAACCCACCAGCCTTGCCAAACAAACAAAAAGAATCAACCTTGGAAAAATTTAAAAGGTTAACTTCATCATCATCTTCTGGATATAGTGTCGTTGAACAATTGAAAAGGTCAAATTCTCAAATCTCAATCTTTGAATTGCTAAAACTCTCATCTACTCACAAAGAGATCCTAGACAAAGCATTGCTCACAACCAACGTTCCAAAAGATTTAGACATTGATCGGTTTTAGTCTATGGAGGGTCATTTGACTTCACCTCACTATCTGACCTTCTTTGAAGAAGATGACAACTCACTAAATCATCCACATAACAAGTCATTGCATATTTAAGCCATGATCCACTAACACAGAGTCAAACATGTTTTGATAGATGGAGGTGCGGGGTTGAATATTTGTACTTAAAGTTTGCTTACACAACTAGGATTCTCTGAAATTGTAATTGATCCTGGCAAGAAAATAACAATAAAAGCCTATGATGAGGAAGAAAGGACTTCTAAAGGTCTAGTATCATTACCTATCAGAGTGGGACCAATAGAAAGAGATGTCCTTTTCCAAGTACTTGGTATTCCTTTGTCATACAATATTTTACTGGGCAGGCCGTGGATTCATGAAATGAAGGCAGTATCGTCAACATACCATCAATGCTTAAAGTTTCCTTATAATGGAGCTGAAGTCACTATTCCTGATGATACAAATGTCATCTCTAATGCATTGACAAAAGGTGCAGATACTTTTGTGCCTCATAATAGGGCAGCCTCTCCAAATGCAGATCCAAAAGCACTAATGAAAGACTTAGAAAAGAGATTGAAGATTACAAATACCGGCATGGATGGCTACAAGATAGAACCGGTACTTTCATTAGTTTCTCTCCCTCCATCACCAAAGCAGTTGGGCAAGCCATCAAAGGCTATGAGAACACAAACTTCAACTCTGAATACCATATATGATGGCCTCTTTGTACAGTCTTCTACCTCCTTGGTGGATGAAATAGAAGAGGATGATGTTCTTAACTGGCTCTTTAAGGAAGATAGTCAAAATGAGGAGGTACGACATTGTGAGATTTCCTCTAACCAATATGGTCCTGGCTACAAAATGATTCAACGCATGGGGTACTCAGGTACTGGTCCTCTGGGCAAACAAAAAGAAGGTATTACTGAACCAATTCAGTTGCAAACAAAATCTACAAATGATAAGGTTGGACTGGGGTACGATTCGAAAAAGACATTAGATCAAAAACATGTTTCTAAGTCTAAGTGGCAGAAAAGAATATCACCTTTAACATTACAGGAATTAGACACTCAACAAACAAAAGCAGAGTGTAGAAAAGAGAAAGAGGAATGAATAGTCAAGAAAGAAGAAATAGTCAGTGCTCGAGCTTCGATGGTATTAGCTACAATAATACAGGAAGTTGAAGTCCCTAAGGATATAAGAGATGAAGTAGTAAGAATCAGGAATTGTTTGCCCCACTAAAAGTTCCAATCACATATACTAGCAGTCAGCAAGTAGATGATTCAGAGACTGATTCAAACGAGTATGAATGGGGTCCTGAGCACCTCTTAGACACATCCACTACAAAAACTCCAGAAGAGTCTAGCGATGCCATAGATGATACTCAAGAGCTGATGCACATAAAACTAGAAAAAGAAATACAGGAAATTAGACAAAAGAGACAAGCAAATTATGAACAAGGACTGAAAGAAGGAAGAATACAAGAAAGCTTCTCATCTATGTACCCCTATCCTAAAATAGAACAAATCAGGTATAGCACTACACAAGAAGAGTTGGAAGCTTCAGAACAAGAACTAGTTATCAGCCCAGAAGAAGCTGAATGGAGTAGACGATGGCAAATCAGAGAAACATCAAGATCATGTCAACAGGTGCATCAGATACAAGTGACAAATGATACCATACATACACTTATTAAATCACTTGAAGAAGACTTGGAAACTTCACCTGATGACTCTGATGACAGTCCTATTCAGGACAATATCTACTCAGTCTCAAATTATGAATCAGCTGATACAAACAATGAAAATCTATCTACTAATCTTATCACTGTTAAACCACGATATGACGTCCAGTCTGGCGTAGTGAACGGCATTACAAGTATGTCTATCAGATTAGATCAACTAAATATTAACGTGAACTTTAATAATCATGATCTGACTCTTCCTAGTCTCGAGACACTTACGCAAGGTAGTCTTCTGGAACTCGACTTTTCAATCCGCCGCTGTGATAACAATACCGTGAATGCTCTAGAACCTATCCAAGATTTATCCTTAGTACATCCCGAATTGATTGACTGTACTTTACAAAACTTGCCCATGAATATACCTACTTTTGCTAATGACTATACGTTAGCCTATTATCTCAATGCGGTCGAACATATAGACTCTTCCACTAGTGAACAGAGTGAAAACATGACTGAAGCAGATATCAAGTATCTTAGTCCCAAAAACAAGAAAAATAAAAATATAAGATCTGATGGTGAAAACCACATTGTGGTGGTGTCAGAATCTAAAAAAGAGAAAATAAACGACGTACCTAAAGGTGAAAACCTCTCTAAGGCGCCTGAAGGTGAGATACTTGATATACTGCCAAGTCATTTCCAGGAAAGGTCCTCCATATTGATCGAGCCAACTCAGCCAGCGAACATTGGGAGTCAAGAGACACCACACATCATTCATGTAGCTCAATCACTATCAGCAGAAGAATTGAAGGAGTTCACTCAGCTATTCTTAGAAAAGAAAATAAACTTTGCATGGACGTACTCTAATATGCTAGGCTTGGATCCTAATCTCATTATGCACCATCTTTCAATTACACCAAGAGTAAAACAAGTTAAGCAAAAACTCTGTAAGATGCACCCGCATGTAGCACTATTAGTCAAGGTTGAACTAGAAAAATTGCTCAAAGCTGGATTCATTAGAGCTATAGATTATGCCGAATGGATTTCAAACATAGTACCTGTGTTGAAGGTGGATAAATCTATCAAAGTTTGCATGGACTTCAGAGATATTAACAAAGCATGTCCGAAGGATGACTTTCCATTACCAAATATTGACATGATAGTCGACATGATTGTCGGATATGAGATGTACTCACTAATGGACATATTCTACGGATACAATCAAATCAAAATAGCTCCTGGAGATGAAGAAAAGACAGCTTTCACCTGTGCATGGGGAACCTTTTGCTGGAACGTCATGCCATTTCGGCTAAAGAACGCAGAAGCGACCTATCAAAGAGCAGTTACAACCATTTTTCATGATATGATGAAGATGAATAAGAATATGGAAGATTATGTTGATGACACCTTAGTGAAGACTATGAAAAGATCAAAGCATATTCAAGAGTTAGGTCCTATACTCGACAGAATGGAAAAGTTCAAACTCCGATTAAATCCAAAGAAGTGTGCATTCGAAGTGACATCTGGTAAACTACTTGGCTACATTTTTTCAAAGAAGGGAATCGAGGTTGATCCTGAGAAGGTTCAAGCTATAATGGAAATGCCACCCCTGAAGAACATTAGTCAAATGAGAAGTCTACAGGGACGTCTCCAATCCATCAGATGATTCATTTCTCAGCTAGCAGACAAAGCTCAACCTTTCACAAAGGTATTGAGAAAAGGAGTAATATACAATTGGGATCAGCAGTGTGAACAACATCTTCAGCAGATAAAAGAGTACCTATCAAATCCACCGATATTGATGCCACTGATTCAGGGTAAACCACTAATCTTATATATATCAGCAACTGATTCATCACTGGGGGCACTTCTGGTGCAACGGGATGACAATAAAAAGGAACGAGCTATTTATTACATCAGTAGGACATTGGTGTCTTATGAAATGAACTACACTATAATAGAAAAAGCATGCTTGGTGTTAGTCTTTGCATCACAAAAACTGAGACACTACATGCTAGCACATTCAGTCAAGCTAGTGGACAAAATTGATCCACTCAAGTATCTTCTCAATAAGGCAACACTTACAAGAAAATTAGTGAAATGGGTCATGATCCTTACAGAGTTTGACACTGAATATGTAGAACGAAAAGCCATAAAAGGACAGGTAATTGCTGATCAATTTGTTGAAGCTCCACTTGAGGACACTCAACCGCTACACATAGAGTTTCCAAATGAATCTATAATGCATCTTACTCAACAACCTTGGAAAATGTTCTTTGATGGGTCCTTTACTCAAAATGGTTCAGGTGCTAGCATATTATTCATTACTCCTTAGAAGTATTCAATCCCAAAGTCTTATAAGATTCTATTCCCTTGCACGAACAACATTGCAGAATATGAAGCTTTGGTGAATGGGATAAATCTAGCTATTGAATAGAAGGTTGCAGAATTGTATATCTATGGAGATTCTCAGCTGGTGGTTAATCAAATCAATGATACATATCAGACTTGAGATGAGAAACTGATGCCTTATAAGAGGATGGTTGATGATCTTAAGAAGTATTTTGCTTTTGTATCATTCCAATAGATTCCTAGGTCCGCAAATAGAGTAGCAGATGCTATGGCTACCTTGGCATCTATACCTGAGTTACAGGAGTCCAATTTTTGCTTTGATTTCCTGGTGGAAGAGTTATATTACCCCGCTTATGGTTCTCCTGAGACCCAAATAGTCTGTTCTATTATTAGACATGACTCATCCCAATATAGCCACATCTATTCCTATCTATATGACCAAATTATCCCTGGAAATCTTACTTGGAATGAGAAAAGAAACCTAACTCGAAACGCTTCATGGTATGTTATCATAGCTAACGATTTATTTAGACGAGGTTTGGACAGTACATTGCTTAGATGTCTAGAAACTGAAGAATCTAAACGTGCATTATCAGAAGTTTGTGAAGGTATTTATGGATCTCATTCGAATGGCCTTACTTTAGCTTGGAAACTACTACGGGCTGGCTAATACTGGCTAGACATGGAAAAAGATGCCATAAAATTTGCTAAGACTTGTTAGAAATGTTAGCTTCATGGAAATCTCATACATTCCCTTGCAAGGGACCTCATACCATTTATTACACACTAGCCTTTTCAGCAATGGGCCTTTGATCTCATTGGTCAGATATATCCTACATCATCCAACGGACATAAATTCATCATAACTGCCATTGAGTATTTTACCAACTGGGTAGAAGCAGTTCCGCTCATTAAAGCAACTGGTGTCGTCTTGTTCATCCTGAACTATATCATCTGCAGATATGGGATACCTTTGTCCGTCATGATTGATAATGGAGGAAAATTTAAGAATAAAGATGTGGACGAGCTTTGTGAGAAATTCAAAATAAAGCAACATTGGTCATTGGTATATTACCCTCAAGGTAATGGACAAGCTGAGGCGTCTAACAAAAACCTACTGACTATCTTGCATAGAACAGTGAACAAATCCGAGAAGGATTGGCATCTGCAGCTCAATCCTACACTATGGGCTTACAGAACAAGTATCAGAACACCTACTGGGGCTAAACCTTTCTCTTTTGTGTATGGGTCCGAAGAAGTATTACCTAATGAAGTAGAAATACCATCTCTAAAAGTTTCTTTGCAAGGTCTTGTTACTGATGAAGATCATAGAATATCTAGATTGCAAGAACTCGAATTGCTGGATGAGTGTCGGCAAGTGGCGTTTGATCATCTAAGAGTATATCAGAAGAGAATGTCCAAAGGATATAACAAAGAAAGTTAGACAAAGATAATTTCAGGTTGGTGACCTAGTTCTGAGAGAAAATCCAAAAAATCAACAGTTTTGCGACAATAAAGGGAAGTTTGAACCCAACTGGCTGGGTCCCTACATTGTTACTGCAGTATTCGGCTCTAGTGCTTATCAACTCTCAAACTAAGAAGGAGAACAACTCTATGAACCGATTAACACCATCCACTTGAAGAAATTCTTCTCTTAGCATTCTCTGTGCCACCAACTTGTACAGCTAGAAAAAGTCCTGAAAAAAATCAAAAAAATCATAAAAATCATAAAATACAAAAAAAAGAAAATCATCAAAAGAAAAAAAAATAAAAAGAAAGAAAATGCCCTGGTGAAAACCTAGTAAACAGGCACCTTGGTAAAAAAAAAAATTTGAATCTCTGCCAAGTAGGTGAAAACCTGGCAAACAGGCGCCTCTTGTACTCAAGCGCTCCATCTATCAACGCAACGTTGGCATTTCCCGCTTTCATGCATATTTGCTTTCACTTGTACATATTTTTCAGTCACTTTCGTGACATCCTGGTTCGTTGGAACCCTCATGTCTTGAAACTGATCAATATCCTAGTCTTAGGTTAATTGACAAAGCACATTACATATCCTAAGCAGTGTCAACCAAGTCATCTTTCCGTCAGTGAAACCTGGTCATCCACTCCGAGTCAATCACCTGTCTCCTAACTACCAAAGAGTTTTTTTTATCACTGAGTAAACAAGCAAAACAATATAACGGAAAACAATCACTAAACAGTTTGAGCTATGAATGAAAATTTTCTTTGTGTGCTGTCTTTTATATTGGTTTTTGATTATTATCCCTCTGAGTAACTCGACGAAGTCTATTGTGGCTAAGAGGAGCAAGGATTAGGGGCATAATATTTTCTTTGTTTTCTGCTTGTAAGAATGATCCCAATGATCTAGAAACATATAAATTAGCTGGGTGTCTATGATAAGAGCCTTCACAACAAGGTGAAATCACCTCACATACCTCGACTCCGCTTATTTGTATGCTACAGGGAGGTCCATATCATTTCTTTGTCTGTTTTGAGGGAATTTCTTTATGATGCAATTCGGGTCCCTGCGAAATCAGTCCAAGGATATGAACGAAAAAAGGGTCATTGCAGAAAAGATAATACATATTGCACATTGAAAAAGAAAGGAACTCTAACCTACCTATTGTGTTCGTTATGCTCAGTGATGAATCTTAAGTATTTTAAATCCAGTGACTAGGTTTAGGATGCATTTTGCATATCATTTCGCATATCATTTTGCATATCATTCTGCATTTTGTGAATTTAGAGTGATTTAGATATGATAATAATCTCTTTATCTTCTGAATGAGAGCTAAAAGCATCATCATTTCTTACGCTAAGTGGTCTATCTATCATCATTTCTTCGATCGAATACTTGTGTTTTGAGATGTTTTAGTTGCATACATAACATTTAATATAGCTTCATACATTTCATTATTCACTCATCTGCATTCATCTTATTGCATAGAAAAATGAAAACATTGCATTACTCATATTACTAATTGCTCATTCATTCATTTGCATATGAAAAGAAACAAAAATAGACATCCATAATCATTTGCATTACATACATTCATATTGAAAAGAAATGCATACATATAGAATAAAGCATATAAAAGACATCTCATAAACTAATCAACACAAGTACGATCAAGTCAAATCGGATCTCGTATATATATATATATATATATATATATATATATATATATATATATATATATATATATATATATATATATATATATATCATGTCAAGTCTAAAGGTACAAAATAATGTCGAATGACATATACAAACTCCCATCGGAGCAAGAATCGTATAGGCTACATAAAAATGGGTGTGTCTACAAAAAAATATATCCGAGCTACAAGAAGAATATCTAGCTCTAAGCCTCTCCCTCATCGCCTAGTGGAGGAGGAGGAGCCTGATGACCGGGATCCTGTCGAGGTCCCTGAGCTCCCTCAGAACGTGCCATATACTGAGAATAAGGAATCACTTGCTACGCTACTGGAACTACCATGCTATATGCTGCGACATAGTAGGTTGCCCTATTGTTCTGATGCAAAACCTCCTTCTGGAGGGTGTCTCGCTCCGCTCTCATCGCCACAAGCTGACGATCACGCTCTACTCTCAACTCAGCCAGCTGTCTATCACGCTCAGCCCTCACCTCTGCAAGCTATCAGTCTCGCTCCACCAGCTGAGTCTGAGCCACTGTCAACTGTGACTGTAGCTCTACAAGATGTGCTCTCATCGACTGTCCTATGTATGTCCCCTGCTCTATCGCCGACTCTCCACCTCCATCTCCACCTCCAATACCACCCTGCTCCTCCCTCCACTGTCGGACCTGTCTCAGAGCTACTTGCTCCTCCTTAGCTCCACCCAATCTCACTCCTACTCTTCCAAGGGATCCGCCCTCACCCCTCTGTTGTCCACCCTCAGCTGGAACCCTACTGCTACTAGCACCAGGATCACCACCTGTCTGCCTCCGAGCCTCGGCTCTCTGTCCCTATCCCTATCTCTAGCCCTATCTTGGACCCTATCCCTGTACCTATGCGGGGGCATCATCCTCAATGCGCGGTGCCTGCTCACCCGAATCAGTAAACCTAGGAAAAGGATGCTGTTGGAACCACTCTCTATACTGGGGCAATACCCCCGCATCCACAAAATCATGCATATAATCCCATCTAAGGCATTGTAGACCAGTCAACTCCTGCATGGCCAAGGCATAAGATAATCGTGGAGACCATCCTTGTCTCTCCTCATCCGCATAACGTGCATACATTGTATACTCCTGCGAGATCCCCTGAGGCCGGCCATACTGCCTCATCACCCGTGATACAACAAGTCGCTCCACAATAGTTTGTGATCTCCCAATAAGTGGACGCGTGACAAAAAGGTCCCTGCGGACTAGTTGCCAGTCATCCCAAGGCTCCAAACCTCTATAAGGTCTCCCCACTACGGCTATCAAATCATCTAACTGTCACCGCCAAAAATCTGTCTTGCCCAGATGGGGCTGCGTAATATAACTGGCATACCTGTATATAATCGGTTGCCTGAGCTCTCTACTATCATCTACCACCGGTCGACAAATGGGAAGATGTTCCCAAGCCCAAACCTGTAAAATATATACACCTACGACCATGCTCCGACCATCTCTATACACGATCTCATGCATCTCGCGATACATGTGAGCCAACAAGCAAGAACCCCAGCCAAGCCTCTAAGGGGTCTCCATCAATCTCATCAACATCCTGCCCCAACCACACTGGAAACCCTATTGCCCTCTATCTGGCATCAGAAAACAACCAATGAAGCCTGCTAGAACACATGCCAGAGGAAACTCCTCGTTGTATATGCTCATCAATATGTCCCAACTAATGGAACGAGTCAAAATGTCAGGATCTCTAAAGACATGCCTCACTGCCTGTAATCCTAGAAGTTGTCCTAAATTGTAATCCACCTTATCCCCAACAAAAGGGATATGGAGGATCCTATATACATCCTCGGGAGTGATAGTCAACTCCCCCACTGGCAGATCAAAGGTGTTATGTTCTGAATGGAAACACTCTACCAATTCCATGAGCATTTCGTGATTCACACAGATATCTGGCAAACTAAGAAGATGAGTCAAACCACATACATCAATATGAGCCTGCTCAACCTCAAATAAATATCAAACTAATGCCATCGTGGGAGGATAAACACATCTAAAGAGCACAAGAGGTAATCGAACCTGCAAAAAACCCAATAACGAAGCATCATAAAACATTCCAAATTAGCCTACACGAGAAGTAAAACATCAAGCAAATCCAACTAAGTCAAATGCAAAATCAAATTTTCACGTTTAGACCTTCAAAAATACTCACTATCTCCCGAACGACAAAACACAGAGGGACAAAATCTCGTACGAGTCAAGAATAGCTATTGTACAACAAAACAACCCCAAATGACAAACTATTGGGTCTCACACGACAAAATGGTCTTTTTACAGACCTGTCATACGATACAACGGTGCATCCTGAATGACAATTTAAATGACTTCAAACGACAAAAGATAATTTACCAGTTACTCGTACGAGACAGAATCCTGTCTCGCATGATAAAACGTGAAACCCGACCCCAAACATGCGAAAAACTTGAAAAATCAGCAAAAAAAATTCAAAATTGAAAACATAAAGAGGCTTAAGATCGATCACTTACCGCTAGCTCATAGTTTCGAGGTCGATTATAACGTCTCTGGCACTCGAATTGATGCTGATGAGTAGGGACCACCATTTTCTTCGCAGAAGGCTTTTTGCATTTTCAAACTTGGAGGGTTAAAATGATTTGAAAATGGCACTTTTGTCCCATATATAGCCAAAAACCTAATTTTTCAACTTGCTCCGATGGATATGAAAATTGTACCCTTAGCTAATTTTTTCGCTCTGATTCCATTTTTGGGATCGAAATCGAAAGTCGAGATCATTTTGCTAGTCAATTTCACAATTTGGATCACTTAGCACTCTTTTCATCAAATGCTCATTCTTTCTTCAAATTGCGCTCAATTTCAGTGCTGAATATCAATTTCAATTCTACACATCAACTTCACGATCAACTTTGTGCTTAACTCATCAATCAATGTCAATTTTTCAAATATTCCTCAGAATCAATTTGCGCTCAAATAACTTATTTTCACCACACAATTGCCTATGATCAAGTACCCTCGCTATTTTTTTTATTTCGCTCCCGAGGGGGCATACTCATGACCTTATGACCTCACATCTTCAATGTCAAGAAATAAAATTTTCAAATCTTCATCAAAAGTCGAGCAAAATCTTTTTAACTAAAGAAAATTAATTCTCATTTCCAAGGGGCATCTCAGTTTCATCGCTTCACATTAAGTTGAGATCTCTCGATTATCTGAATCAAATCAATTGCTAGGGGCATATCAGTTTCATCGCTTTACATCAAATTGATTATTCGTTTAAACTCAATCAAAATTTTAAAGAGTATCTTTGATCACACTCAATCTAAGCAGGTGTTCAGTATTCATTTCTTGATCAAGCTGGACAGTTTATCTTCATCGTATCTTGATCAATCAAGTTCAAGATCGATTTTTATCATCACTCACTGCATCTAAGTTCAATCAATTTCTAGATCAGTAAGATCTGCTTCTTGTTCAATCAAGTTCAAGTTCGGTATCTTTTGTTTCTATCGTTCCTCAGTTCAATCAAGTTTGGGAATGGTATCGCTTTAATCAGACTTCATTCAGCTTTGTCGCTTCAAATCAAGCTAAACACATTGCTCTTCATCCGGTTTGTGATCAATCAAGTTCAGAACTGGCATCTCCTAGACATCACACATTCTTTGAACCAATGCACTGCTCGCACATTAATTCAAAGAGAGGAAAATGTAATACCCTAAAAATGGTCATCTAAACCATGGGCCCCTAATCTTGACAACATCACCAAGGTCCTAACCAAAGGCAATTAAATCAACCTTGAGCACATTATTAATTCTTTAATCATCAAATATCACATGGCAAATCAATTACTCAATATTAATTAAATATTCATTTAATTAATTGAATCATTTCCAAGAATATCATTTTGATCAATTATCCTATTTTAATTTATTAAATATCCTTGCATATTTAATTAATTAATAAAATTGCCATTTAATCACGCAAAAGAGGAATTAATTACAAAACAAGAGTTGAATTGAAATTAAAATAAAAGAATTGAATTGAGAGAGAAATCAAACTTGAGATATTATTTCTTTTTCTAAATTTAGAACTTGAAATCAGAAAAGCAATTAATTGAATTATTGAATTATTCTCTAAAATTGGAACACAAAGCTTTTCAGAAAAAGAAGTTCAGTTGCATTGAAAAGACTCTTTTCTCAAATAAATAAAGAATTATCTATTTTTATCGCAAATGCATGGAATTAATTTATTATTATTTCCAATGCAACTTGGAATTCTAATTTGAATGCATTTCAATTAAACTATAATTGGAATCTATCTCAAGGTTAACTAAACCTGATTTCTCAATTATTTTCAATTAATCCTAAATTGAGCTTTTCTCTTGGTAATTCTCTATAAATTCAATCTTCAGCTCTCATTTCAATTTACCCCAGAGATTTTTGAGAGCACGCTTGGAGATTATTATCACGCTAATTTTGCTCTGGAGTCATTGAAGATTTTTGTGCTTTTTTAGATTATTAGCATCCATTATTGCTTGAATCCATTATTGCTTGAATTGATTATTTACTTGAATTATTCATCCATCTTGCATCCATATAGTTAATATCATATAGATTAAATCCTTCGTCTTGGTGTAGTCTAGTCACTAGTATTGCTTATAACAATCTAAGAGCAAACTTATACTCGCATCTTTTAGAAGGCAATTAGTCGCTTTGTTATGGTTTATTACTTATTGATTATTGATTACTAACCATGCATATAATGACTTAATTGAAGTGTTTTGCTTGCAACTAAATACCACTTTTTCACACACACAACATGACATGCCATATAACACAAATTGGAAAGATGGAAAACTAGTAAAACTAAATACCAACAAAGAGACTCCTAACCCACTAAAGAAAACCACAAACTTTGTAGATGAGTATCCATGGTGTGATGTATGTAATCTGCCTCACGCTGCAAAACAATGCATGATTACCCAGGGCTTGATAGAAGAGGAAGATAAAAATGAGGATTATGAACCAACTGTGAATGCCCTCTCATCTGATCCATATTGGAGAAGAAATGAGGAAAAACCTGAAGAAGAAGAATAAACTGATGTGCATCAAAGAAGAGAAAATTTGCAATATGGTATACAATAGGTTTTTTCTGATGATGATGAAGATATCCCTTCCTTGAGAAAATTGTTTTGGGAGGAAGCAGTGCCTTCTTTGAGAAATATGACTGAAGAGGAGAAGAAAGCTTTCACTATTGCAGCTGTGGAACAAGTAAAAAGTAATTACTAGCTGAGAAATAGGAATGTAAATAATGAGCAGGGAAAGCCAGCAGGTATCTTCGCCAAGGTCACAAAATCGGGTGGAACCAATAGTAATGCGGCCAAGGGCAAGGATGCAAGTGCCAAGAGAGGGACAAAACCAAAAAAAACTAAACAAATTGAAATGCCAAAATTGGTCAAACTAGTCGAGAGGAAACCAGATAGTAAAACTTCTTCAAACTATGGAACTTTCATGTCTCAAGCGTTGTCTCAAGTAAAAGTTTCTATGCCCTTGCTTGAAGTGATGAAATTTCCAAAATATAAGGATGAAACCCTGAAGATTATATCAAATGTTGGTGATATAAGCAAAGATGTTTCTAGGTTGAAAGAGGATTCTCCAGTAATCTACTTAGGCACTTCTATCACAAAAGGCCTCACACAAGTTGATCCATTCTATTTGACATTGTTAATTAACAATAAAATGGTCAGGAACTGTATGATAGATTCAGGGGTAGCCATGAACATCATGTCTGAAGATGCCATGAGAGAGCTTGGGATGCATGTTGACACATCTTATGGTAAGTGTTATGCCATGGACAACAAATCTGTACCTGTTGTGGGTATTATGAAAGATGTAGAGCTCAGGTTTCCAGCTTGCCCGAATACCACATATAAAACATACATCACTATGGTACAAGTTCCTGCGAACTATGGAATGTTGTTGTCCAGGCAATGGCAAATTTGGTGGGTGGTCATGTTCAGCTCAATCTGTCCTATGCTACTATTCCAGCCAAAGGGACAACGGTGAGGATAAACAGAGAGCCAAGATCCCCATATCTCATAGAAGAGGTTGATCATGATGAAGCAACTTACTTTTTCCATTCAGATATGGACAACTTTCAGGTAAGTATTTTTTAACCTCTAGAGATCAATAAAGTTACACAAATAGTTAAACAAAATGAAAACTTAATTTGGAAATTATACTTTGATGGTGCCTGCAATAAGGAAGGAAATGGAGCAGGAGTTGTACTTATTTCACCTAATGAAAAAAAATTAAATACTCTTTCTTGTTGACCTTTGAATGTACTAATAATGTTGCCAAATATGAGGCCCTCTTATTAGGTCTTAACTAGAAAATAAGCATGGTATCAAGTTACTAATGGTTTATGGTGATTCAGAATTAGCCATTTCATAAGTTAGAGGCAAATTTGTTGCAAAAAATGAAAAATTAAAAAGCTACAGGAATGAAGATTGGGATCACATTGAATTATTCGACGCCTTCTCCATAAATTGGACTAAGAGATCCAACAATATTTGGGGAGACTTCATGGAGAACTTGGCTATCAAGCACAATGACGTCCCTTTGGATGACATTACCCAAGTGGAGATTAAGACTAGACCATCAATGCCTGATCTTGTGGAGGACAAAGATGACAAAGCAACTGTACTTGGGCAAGAAGTATTGCAGCTAAAAACTAATAAAATCCCAAAAGGATTAATAGAGCTTGAAAGAATGTTTGATGATAAAGATGTAATGAATTTCAGGCCTAATTCAGGAGGATGTGAAGATGCCTAAAAGGTAAAATTGGGAAGTGAAAGCAACCCAAGAGAAGTGTATATTGGAAGGAAGCTCACACCAAAAATTAGAACAAAATTGATTAATTTGTTGAGGAAGTATAGCCATGTTTTTGCTTGGTCATATGATGACCTTAAAGCGTACAGGGAAGATTTGTTCCAGCATGAGATACCTTTGAAGCCTAATGCAAAACATTTTACACAAAAGAAAAGGCCTATAAATCCTACCTTGGATCCTAAGATGAAGGAGGAGTTAATGAAAATGAGAAATGCGGGGATTATAGAGCCTATAAGGCACTCAACATGGGTATCAAATTTAGTACCAGTAAGAAAGAAAAATGGTGATATTAGGTTATGTGTAGATTTTAGAAATCTAAATGTTTCATCTTTGAAAGATAACTATGCTTTGCCTAACATGGTAGAAGGTCACAAGGAATGACCTGTTATCTATGATGGATGGCTTCTCGGGCTATAATCAAGTCAAAGTTAGGGAAGCAAAAAAGTTCAAAACTGCTTTCACTACACCTTGGGGTACCTATGTTTATGCTAGGATGCCTTTTGGACTAACAAACGTAGGAGCTACATTCCAGAGAGCTATGGACGCTGCCTTTGAGGGCATTGTTGATTGTATCTTAGCAGTGTATCAGGATGATATGACTGCTTACTCTAAAAAGGCAGAAAATCATTGTGATGATCTGGAATTTTTTTTATTAGAGCACTAGAATATGGCATATCTTTGAATCCTAAAAAATGTCATTTCAGGGTTACTGAAGGAAAATTATTAGGTCGTATTGTCTCAAAAGATGGAGTTAGAATTGATCCAGAAAGGATTGTTGCTATTGATAAAATTCAAATTCCAAAAATTGTTAAAGCAATCCAATCTTTCTTCGGTCAAATTAACTTTGTGAGAAGGTTTGTTTCAAATTTCTCTGAAATTGTAAAGCCTATTGCTAAAATGTTGAAAAAGGGTGCTGAAATAAAGTGGACTAATGAAGCTCTTCAAGCTTTTGTAATTATCAAAAAGAGCCATCAAGGAAGCCCCTATTTTAAAATCACTTGATTTCTCTAAACCCTTTCAAGTATTCTCATTTGCCTCATTCCATACTATTGTTGTTGTCATGTTACAAAAGAATGATGAGGGTCATGAACAGCTGGTGGCATTTTTTAGCAAAACATTACAAGCATCAGAATTGAATTATGATTTGAATGAAAAAAAGGTTTATCCTCTTGTGAAAGTTGTGAAATATTTTAGACCCTATTTAGTTGGTGCCACTGTTATTGCCTATGTACCAAATGCTACTGTTAAAGACATTTTTAGACAAACAGAAACTATTGGGAGAAGTTGCAGATGGATAAACCAGATCCAAGAGTTCAATATTGATTTACAAATCACAAAATTGGTAAGAGGTCAAGGTTTAGCGAAATTGATGGCAGAATCCAATCTTGAAGCAGCACAAGTAAATCAGGTAGAGCTAGAGCATGTACAAATTAGCATTGAAAGGTGTCCCTGGTATGCAAATATTGTATATTACCTAAAATACATGAAATGTTCAGATAATTTAAATGATAGTTAGAAGAGAACTTTAAAGCTTCAAACATCTAGGTATGTATTACTTAATGGAGACCTATACTAGAAGAATAGAGATGGTGTTCTTTTATTATGTTTAGATGAGTGTCAAGCCTCTGTCGTTTTCAAAGATTTACATGAAGGTGTATGTGGGGGTCACTTCTCATCTAAGACTACTGCTCATAAAATTCTTAATACCAGTTATTACTGGCCTCAAGTTTTCAAGGATTGCCATACTTAATGTGAGGCTTGTCAAAAGTTTTTAGGGAAGCTTAAGTATAATGGAGTCATTCCTCTCAGACCCATGCATACAGAGGAACCATTTTAGATGTGGGGTATTGATTTCATAGGTGAGATAGGAAACAAATCTAGTGGTGGGCATAAATGGATTTTGGTGGCCACAAATTATTTTACTAAGTGGGTTGAAGCCATTCCCACAAGAAAGGCTACCAACAAAGTTGTGATAAAGTTTCTTTTAGAAAATATTTTGACTAGATTTGGGGTACCTCAGAAGACTGTGGTAGATAATGGGATGTGCTTCAGATCATATGAGTTCTTTGATTTCTATGAAAACTATGGTATTACTTTGTCATATTCATCACCTTATCATCTTTAGGGAAATGGACAAGCATAATCCAACAATAAAAACTTGTTGAAGATTATCAAAAGGATGTTAGGTAATAATAAGAAGGCTTGGGATTCAAAATTGGTCTTAGCAGTATGGGCTGACAGAGTGACAGTTAAGAAATCCACAAGATTTGCTCCATATGAGATGGTATATGGCAAAGAAGCGCGATTACCCTTAAATAATTTGCTCCCAGTTTACAAATTTGTTACAGAGGAAGTTTCAGAAGAAGTAAATTTTATGGAAGACAGGTTGATGGCATTGGCTGAGTTGGATGAATGTAGAAGGGAAGCTCAGGAAAGAAACCTACAAAGACAATAAACAGTAAAGGCTTTACATCATAGGAAGGCATGTGACAGGTCTTTTAAAGAAGGGGAATGGGTGTTAAAATGGAATGCCAAAGATCAACATAAAGGGAAGCATGGCAAGTTCAATGCACTCTGGCTAGGACCTTTCATCATTTCGGAAAAAAGTGGAGAAAACTCTCATTACTTGCAGGATACTAATGGTCAAGTGCAAGATTTCCCGGTTCATGCTCAGTATCTTAAGCATTTTTTCTATTGATGAGAAGGGAGTATTTTTGTATCATAATAGTTTAATTTTCTTGTTGCTTTATGTTCTCAAATTTCACGTTGGTCTGCTTTCCAGAGATAACTAGGATCTTGCTATATCCTTAAAGAGAGCATACATCCCCAGAAAGAGCCATTGTTAGCAGTTTTTTTTACAAAATATTTTATGCTATATGGAGGCCTTTTTCTTTTATCATATGAGCATTTATTGCTGGTTTGTATGTGCGGGAACTTTATTAGCACAGGTAAATTTCTCTAAAAAGATCAGTTGTTTCAGGAGTATCAAGGTATCACTTGGGCACACTAAGGGCATGCACTAAGTATAGATTGCACAAGGAATCCATTATGGAAGCATTTTCCAAAAGAGAAGTCATTATAGTATGATCTAGGATTGTCTTCTAGAATGTATCGGACCCTGTGGGAAAAGTTGGGATCACCAATATTCAGGGTGGATGGCTCATTTGTGCTAGATTGCAAAATTTCAATTATCGGAATAAGTAATCCCAATGAAACAACATTGGCAAGAAAAAGAAGGATTATTGGCATGTCTTATACTGATGAAAAAGAAGGCGGATGCATTGGAGCACTTAAAAAATACTCAGCATGGTGCACTCTCTTGAAAAAATCATACCATCGAGATAGCTTGTTCCGATGAAGCAGAAGGCGGTTGTTTTCTATCGGCTTATCGGCAAAACGTAGAAATTGATATACCGATAACCTATGAAGCCATCGGTGTAACTTGTGATGATAAGGCAAATCTGATCATGGACTTATAGTATCAAGAGATCAAAAATAATGAGAAAAGTATATCCCGATACCCGATGACTAAAGGGGACCGAAGGCAGGCCCATCGAAAAAAAGGACCATATCGGAGTAGTCTAAAAATGGTTAGGCCAATTCCCGATGATTTGAAGAATCGGAGGGTAGAACTATCGGTATTACCTATACCGATAAAATAGACTTGGAGGTATAAAGCATAGAGGTGCATCACAGACTTATCGGGACTTCGGGAGGAATAGAAAAAGGCTATTCCGACCCCCGATGAAGATAGAAGCGCCTGCGGGGATATCGGTGTAAACTATACCGATAAGGTAAACATTAAGTGAGGACTCATCAGGACATCGAAAGAAGAAATTTTATGCTATCTCGAGGCCTGATAGGATTGTTACGGTGGATGGTCAGTTGCTAGGAGCTCTTCAAGGTGATTTATGCCAATAATGCGGGGGACTTAGTTAGAATGTGGATTGGTATATTGAGATCATCGGGGCATCGGAGGGACATAAATTGAAATATGCTGATCCCCGATGGGTTAAGTAAAAGAAAACCGAAGCCGAAGGTATCGAGGAGAGTTATGTCGATGGAGTATTAAAACAAAAAGCATAGCCAAACTGAAGGAGTACTCATCGGGATAAAGTGAACCACCAGGCTATTAGAAAAATTGCTATCCCGAGCCCCAATAAGTTGGTCGGGATAGCTTGTGCCGATCAGAAGGTGAAAAGCGGTAAAGTCATAACAAACAATGCCAAACAATTGAATCATCGAGAAAAGTCTCGTCGATTAGCCGTTGGAGGTCCTAATGTGAAAAACTGACATAATGCCTTCAATTAAATGCATCTATTGAGAGGGTCTATCGCCACACGAATAAAATCCATCAAGATTGTGGTAATTAAGTACAAGATTGGACTCCCTGGGATTTATAACCAGTGTTACATAATAACATTTCGCATAGAGCTATTGCAAAAAGATATCAGGTGTTTATTGAGAAATATTCTGAGCTGTTGAGCATAGAGTAAAGAAATTTACAGAGATGGAAGGGTCAAGCTCAAAAGGGAAGCAAAAGGTTTTTGAAGTATCCAGTACCACGACAAAAAAATGGAAGAGTGAAGTCAGTGAGGCTCGAAGAAAATTAAACAAAGATATGATAGATCAGATGGGCTCTCCAGGAGCTAGGTCACACAGAGCTAAGGTGAATTTTCCTATTCGCGACCAGCTGGAGGATAGATACAGAGAGATTTGAGATGTACTCACAATAGTGCGTGGGCACGAGTTGTTTATTTTTCATTACCTCTGCAGGGATGAGCCTATGCCAATTTCAAACCCATGGAACACCAATTTAGGTAAACTTGTGGTACCTAATGTCTTTGTAAATATTTACTTATTGAAGCTCCTGGTAAGACATTATGATGCAAAAAAATAATCCATTTTGTTGCCCGATGGCACTGCTTTTGTTCACTTTGCAGTAGCTACAATTCAAGAAGCTTTTGCAGTGGATCTGGAAGCAAATGTGCCTTTATCATTTGTGGATTTGGAAGAAGAATACAGAAAAATGGATACTACATATCAGGGTTGGAACCTCGCTATCCACAAAGTGGAGAAGGGGAGGCTAACAAAGGAATATGGTCCTCCTTATCATATGACTATTTTCAAGAAGTATCTATAGTGTACATATATGGTTTGTGGTCAAGTAGGAGGATTTGAAGTTCTTGATGTGGCAAACATAGGACTGTTGGTTTTAGCAGAAGCTGTCTAGAGACATGAGCCTAGAGCTTTTGATTTTGCTTCATACCTGGTGGACAAACTGCACGAAGGCTTCATGAACTTGAAATTTAATCTAGACAAGCATTTCAAGCATTATTCGTTGTTAATGCATATTATTTTATTTTATGGGAGATTCATGGGATTATGGTCGGAGGGTTTGAATTTAAATACAGTAGGGAAGAATGGACAGGATCAACCAGTGCAGTTGTGGGTTTCTTTCTGGGATTACAGATATGTGAATTCTCATTACCCCAAATTTGAGGAATTCTTTGTTAAACCAATTTTCTTGCTCTTTGGTGAGCCTCTGCAGGGATCATTTTCTGAGGATGTCAAGAAGTTTCTTAGGCCTCATGAGCACAAAAATCCAAAGGTTAATTACAATTGGGGTGATTAGTACTCATGCCAAAATTTTACTTTTGTTTGATGCTACGGATTTGAGGGTTATCCCTATGTGTTACCAAAGCCTCCACCAGACATGATTGTTTTTTGGGAAATTGTAAGGCAATTAAGTGTCTCTAATGCCAAGCATTTTGGAGGTGCAAACAAGCAAGCCTTCCTCCCTGGTACACTTCATTTCCAGGATTTTTAAGTTGTATCTACCAAAGCATATGAAGTTATTGACAGAAAGCTAGTGGATGAAAACAACCTGTTCTAGCACATGTCTAGAACGCATTATGATCCAAAGGGTTACATCCATACAAGCAGGAAGAGGCAAGAGTTGGGAGATTATAATCATCAGGAGGATGAATTTGAAGACATGTGTAGAAATGAGGAGGTGGGACAACTTGCGGATGTTATGGAGACCTTGGAGAAGAAACTAGAGGAGAGAAGGCGGAGATTAGAAAACATGGGGAAAGAACCAGCCCAAAGTGATTCAGGGGAGAATGAAGTAGTTTCCAAGCTCCGAGCACCTGAGAAAGAAAAGGATCTAGAAGCACAGGATAACCTCATCATCGCACTAAAAGCATAAACAAGTGAAAGAATGATAGAGCATGTTTCTTTTGTATCCAATGATCAATTCATAAATTCTAAGGAGTTCAAATCATTCCTTTATCATTTCAAGGGTAAGAAATTGAGGGAAGCAGTGCCAAATATTACCCCTGCGAATGAGGAAGAAATGATGAAGAGGTTGAAGGAATATATTGATACAGAAGTTGAGACTATGACCCCACAAAAGGGGAGGCAACTAGTAGTAGAGGCTGGAATAATTGTGTTTCCAGGTTGGGACGTGAGTGCCTCGTTTATCTTTGATTCTTTGTTGCATTCGGACAATAAGGACATGAAATTGAATAACCGAGTAAAAGATATTTTTATTGGATCAAGGTACGATCCAAATGAGGAAGAAATGTTGTTGTGGGCCTTATACCCTCCCCATAAAGGGCCAAAAATCATAGATGTGGATAAAGATTTTGGTCGCATTATGACCTTGAAAGTTGGAGAGGTAGATCATATGGTCACGACTGATATAGGTATTAATATTTCAAAAATTAATAAGGCCTAGTTGAAACATGAGATAGCAGAGAAGAATACATATAAGGCCTTATATGAAGAAACCCTTAAGAGGAGTGGGCATCCGATCCCACAAATTACTTATTCAAGAGGTCAATGGAAGAAGAAATTTGAAAAATGAGCTTATGAGTGATGAGTTGAGACATTGTCATATTTCTATCCTCAAAACTCTTGAGTGTTTGTCATCTTTTGGTTTGCATAGTAGTAGTGATGTATTGGAAGTTTACTATATGTATTCCATATGTTAAGCCTGAACCTATTAAATCATGTTTTATCTTTGCCAGTTTATTCCTGCAGTCATGCCATTTATTCTTGTTGCCATGCGGATTATTCAGAGCAATATCATATGTGAAATTAATAGATGTCTTGATTAAATAAAATGCGTATGTATGTTATTTCTTTTGTAGTGCAGGGAATAAATGATGTTGCGGTGGATGTTCGCCTATTGTGCCTGTTGAAGGGAAGTATACTAAAGAGATGATTGAAGATCAAACTGTAGAAAAGTTGAGCAAGCATAAGGGACGGCATAAGAGGAGCAATCAAGAGATACTACCAATGTCTAACTTAAGTGGACATTGAAGTTGTAAATAATGCCACAGTATGTTATGACTGTGGTTCGGTTTAGATCTGCGTTTCCTGCAGTATAACTCTAGCTATCTCCTTTCTTGGTCAATCATCCACCTCTTTTTGGCGTGATTTGTGTTGTCTATTGTAGATGATTTCTTTTTAATAATAAGCTCTTCTTCTTCTGAAAGGTTAGATAGAGGGAGAGAAGAATAGAGCAGAGAATTTTTCATAAGCATTTTTGAGTTTCTTTTCATATTGAATCATGTAATGACTTTCAAAGAACGATTAATAAAATTATGTTATTTTGATCTTTTAGAGTTGTTTTCGAGAAGCCTGATATCACTCATCCAAGGGGGCCCACTTGGTGAGTGTTCCTATGCATTCGTTAAAATTAGTTTTCTTTCCTTAGCCGCAATAGACATTCTTGCATTGACTGTTCCTGCAGCCTTTGGAAACAGATCCACTGAATGTTCCCGTAGCCAAGCTAGAACAGAGTAATTTTTGTTTATCAGCATTGAATTTATCTAGTATTTCTTTTATGAGTTTATGCAGAAGTTTTCCTATAGCCTTTCTATAGTTTCAATTCTTGATTATCTTTTCCGCATAATGTTAGTTGCTGCAGTAATGTAGAATAGTTGTCGCAGGAACTTAGTGCATATATAGTGCAGACCCATTTCAAGTATTACGTCCCTGGGTTGACAATCAAATGAACACTAGCTATGAAAATAGTGACTTTACCAAATGAATGTCCAAACTTCGGGTTGAGACTTCAACTAGAGTTATTATTCTTATTGTTGGGTTGAACATTTTTGGCGACATTGTCGGGGATGGTGTCAAACTAAGAACCTGTTATGGTTATTGTCTTTTCAGTTTTCAATTAATTGTTTCTTTTGGCATGCCTGATTGTTAAAAAATTTCATGAATCTGCATGCATAGCCCAGTCATCCTAATCATGCAGAAAATAATTCCTCAGATATAAATCCTTTTGCTAAACTTTATCAAACCCCAAAGAATTTGAACCACCCCAAATCTGAATTCCTAGAAGGCAGTCTTCAGTTCCTCTTTGGACCTCAAGAAGAATAATTTCATATAGTAACTACCCCCACAAGTCCAATGCAAAGAAACCCACCTCCTGGTGGAAATAATCCACCACCACCACCAGACCCAACGTTTGAATTCCCCATATCTGATCAGTATGATAATGCTAATCTCAAGAACATTCCAACTTCTTCCCTCCCTAAATTCTATGGATTGGTGACAGAGGATCCAGACACATTTCTATTTGATTTTGATGTTCTCTGTAGGAGTTTTGACTATACTACAGATGCCCACAGACTTAAAATATTTCCTGCCACCTTCAAGGAATCATCTTTAAGATGGTTCATGAGCTTGGGTAGTAGCACAATCAATACATGGGATGAGATGAAATGATTTTTTCTTGCAAAATATAAAGATTATTGTAGAGGCACTGATCGACATGGGGATGATATCTTTAGAATGACACAGAAAGAAGATGAGAGTCTTGAAGATTATCTGGAGAGATTTTTGTTTAGTGTCAAAAAGTCCAAACATGGTACTCTAAATGAAGATTCCCTCAAGTTGATATTTTTGAGGGGAATCAGTGATGAATGCACTGATTCTTTGGATCTTATGGGAGGAGGTGACATTACACAGTCCACTTGGGCTGAAATAGGATAGATTTGTAAGAATTATTCCAAATCTTCTTCTAAAAAGAAAATACGTTTCAAGCCAGGAGTACCTTCATCAACATCTGGTACTGGAGTTTCTAAAATGGAACAACCATTTATTGAAGGACTTTAAGGAGGACATCATAAATAATATGGCTACTCAGTTGGATACACTTTCAACTAAGAAGAAGCATGAAGAAGCTGATGCATTTCTTGCAGAATTTTGCTCTCATTGTAGACAACAAAAGAAGGATTGCAGATGTAAAATGGTTGCAAATGTGGAGGTTTGTGACTTCAAGCCAATACAAGGTGAGGATGAGAAAATCTTCTATGTTGCTCAAAGAAGGCTAAATCCAAAGACAAGGTATGCCTCCAGATCCACTTTCTTTTTTTGGTTATAGTGGAAATGCTTATGTACCAAATAACCAATGGCAACCACCATATGCTCAAAATTTTGGTAATTATCAAAACTGGTATGGTTCACAAGGCCAAGGACAACATTTTGCTAATCAAATGCCATAGTGGCAGTAGCCACAAGGGAATTGGTATCCACCTTAGGGACAAGGAAGTCTGTTTCAAGGGAATTGGCAACCTACTCCTCAATGGAGGGGGAGTCAGCCATGGACTGCCCAATCTTCTGGTTATCAATAGCCTATTCAGCAACCACAACCTCCTGCAATAATGCTTCCTCCTACAGCCACTGTTGTCCCACCTAAACCAACGTAGTTGCCCACTCAACCAATGCCAAATCCTAATATTAAATCTTAGCAACAACAACAAGCTTATTCAGCTGATCTTAATCAATATCCAGCCTATTCTCTATCTCTAAGTGATATTCACCTCCGATCTGGAACAACTCTACCTAGTCCATCTCCTCCAGTTATCACTAAGGTACAAGAAGAATAACAAATATCTAATCCAATAGATACAATACCTCAGAAGCAGATATTACCACCATTTCCTCATAGATTGCAAGAAAAGGAAATTCTCACGGAACAAGAGCAGGGTTTTGATATTATAGATCAACTGAAACATGTTTGTGTTAAAATTCCATTGTTGCAAGCAATAAAAGATGTTCCTATATATGGTAAGGCACTGAGAGAAGCATGTCTTTAAAAACCTAGCAGGAAGAAGAAGGATCTGCAAACAATGCATGTTATGGGTCAACTGGCAGTTATTATGTTAGGCAAGGTTGCAATTCCAAAATATTCTGATCCATGTAGTCCTGTTGTAAGTATAGTCATTAATGGCAGCTAGATAAGAAATGTTTTAATTGATTTAGGGGCAACCATTAATGTGATGACAAGAGAAGTAATGAAACAACTTGAAATCAATAGTCTAAGGCCTACACCCACAGTTCTACAACTTGCTGATATCTCTACAGTGAGACCTGATGGTATGATTGAAGATGTGGTGGTTATTTTGGATTCCTAGGAATACCTTGCAGACTTTATGATTCTATCTCCAAAGGCAACATTAGGAGGATATTCAGTGATTTTGGGAAGACCTTGGCTTGCCATGACTGATGCATATATTGGATGTAGATCAGGGGATATGACTATTTCAGATGGGAACTCTATAAAAACATTAGCTTTGTATTCTCCTGCATAACCCCAGTGTGATCAACAACAAGTCGTTTGGCCTATTTTGGGAGAAGAATCTAAGGAAATTGACTCTATTAATCACCTTATGATGATTAATCGAGGGCCATTCATGCAATTACATGAGGAAGACTCAATTCTTTATAAAATTCTGATAAATGAGTTGATACAAGAACAACAATTGCCAGAGTTGGTACCGAATATTGCAGGTTTAGACTTGCCTGCAGCCACTGATGTATTGCATACCCTGTTGGCACAGGAAGTCTCTACTTCTCATTTTTCTGATATGAACCAGATTGATCTTACTATCAAGATAGAAGTTGATTTGAATAAATATTTAAATATCAATAAAGATCTTTCAGATACTTAAAAAGGGGCCCTTGTAGACTTGTTGAAATGTCATAAAAATGCTTTTGCATGGGATTACAAGGATATGCATGTAATAGATCCAACAGTTTGCACCCACCATATCTATATAAAATAAGAATGTTGCCCACTCAAACAGCCATAAAGAAGAATCAATCCTGCATTAAAAGAAATAATTAAAGAAGAGTTGCAGAAGTTGTTAAAGGTTGGGTTTATCTATCCTATCTCTGATAGCCAATGGGTATCACCTTTGGTAATAGTCCCTAAGAAAGGAGGAAAATGGAGGGTATGTGTTGATTATAGAGCCTTGAACTTAGCAACAAGAAAAGATCATTTTCCACTACCATTTGTGGATCATGTATTGGATTCTTTGGCTGGTAAAAGATATTTTTCATTTCTTGATGGATTCAATGGTTACAATCAGATTCAAATAGCCCTAGAGGATCAAGAAAAGACAACATTTACTTGTCCTTGGGGCATATATGCATATTTTGTTCTTCCTTTTGGGTTGTGTAATGCTCCAGCCACTTTTCAAAGGGCAGTGATGAGTATATTTTCTGATATTTCTCAAGACATCATGGAAATCTATATGGATGACTTTACAACTTATGGTTTTGAATTTGAACAAGCATTGGGGAAACTGAAAAAAGTTTTGCAGCGATGTGAGGACTATAGTTTGTCATTAAATAGTGAGAAATGCTTCATCATGATGCAAGAAGGAATAGTCCTTGGTCATCATATCTCTGTAAAAGGAATACAGGTGGATCCAGCAAAGATTAAAGTCATTTGGCATATCAATGCCTCTGTGAAGCAAAAAGATGTAAGAAGTTTCCTTGGTCATGTTGGATACTATAGAAAGTTTATCAAAGATTTCAGCAAAATTGCAAGTCCCTTATATTCACTGCTTGCCAAGGATATGAAATTTAAATGGACATCTACATGCAATGAAGCTTTCTTAAAGATTCAGCATGCCTTGACCCAAGCACCAGTTCTCAAAGGTCCAAATTGGTCTTTACCTTTTCAAATTCATATAGATGCATCTGATTATGCAATAGGAGCAGTATTGGGATAGAAGATTGACAAATTGGAAAGTGTAATATATTATATTAGAAAGAACTTACAGGGACCTGAGTTGAATTACACAGCCAATGAAAAAGAAATGTTAGCTGTTATATATGCACTCAACAAATTCAAGCACTATATCACAAGATATCTCATATTTGTGCTTACAGATCATACCACAATCAGATATCTTATGAATAAGCCTTCAATTACTGGCAGATTAGCTCGCTGGTTATTATTGATGCAGGAATTTGATATCATAGTTGTTGAGAAACCAAGGAAGTCTAATGTGGTTGCAGACTATCTTTCAAGACTTCAGTTACAAGAAGATTCTACAGCAATAGATGATGCTTTTCCAGATGAACATTTATTCCTTATACAAGCTCACACACCTTGGTATGCTGATATTGCCAACTATTTAGCTGGTGCTAAAATGCCAATTCATTTATCTCCTAAGGAAAGAAGGTTGTTAGTAGAAAAAAGTTTTAAATTCTCATGGATTGTTGATTGTTTGTTTTATACTGGGCCTAACCAAGTCATGAGAAGATGTGTAAGGGAAGATGAAACATATGATATCATGCATGCATGTCATGATGAGCCATGTGGAGGACATTTTGCTGCCAAAAGAACAACACTTAAAATATTAAATACAGGGTACTATTGGCCCACATTACACAAGGATGCAACACAGTATACAAGAAAATGTGACAGATGCCAGTGTATGGGAAGACCTACTAAATCTGATGAGATGCCATTATATCCACAAATATCAGTTGCACCATTTGATAAATGGGGATTAGATTTTATTGGCCCAATTGATCCACATTCTAATGGCAAATCCTACATTTTGATATGTACAGATTATGTAACAAAATGGGTGGAAGCTCATGCTATGACAAATGCAAGAGATAATAAGGTGGCTGAGTTTCTTTATGAAGAGATATTTACAAGATATGGAGTACCAAGAGAAATTATCTCAGACCAGGGCCCACAATTTAATTCAACATTGATTACAGCTTTTGTCAATGAATACAATATAAGGCACATGAAATCTCTACTCCATATCATCCACAAGCTAATGGACAGGTAGAGGTTACAAATAGGGAGCTTGAGGCTATTCTTACTAAAACAATATATGTTCATAAAAAAGACTGGTCTCATAGGCTTTCAGAAGCAATTTGGGCATACAGAACAACTTGGAAAAACACCAATTGGTTTTATACCTTTTGAGATGGTTTATGGAAAAGCAGCAATGATGCCTATTGACTTTGAGCATAAAACTATGAGGACAACTTTGCAATTAAATATGATACTATCTGAAGCACAAAAGGAACGTATTCAGCAATTGAATGCTCTGGATGAATAGAGGAAAATAGTTGTCCAGCAGACAGAACTGGATATGTGCAGGATCATGGTGTGCCAAAATAGGCCCTTAAGTGGCAATGAAATTTCAGAAAAAATCAGAGTTATGCAACTTGACATGAAAATTTGAATAAGTTGTGAACATTATTTTTAAAATATGTAAGAAGAGAATATATAGAAAATTGAATGCAGTTTCTAAGCTACTAGCTTTTTTTTTGGAAAAAAAAATTCCTATTTGATGAAAATTTCAAATTTCAATGCAGTTGGTACTAAAATTTTAGGAAAAAAAATAAGAAGTAGACGTATGTCTGACCACCCTAATCACAATAAAATCTTAATATTTTTTTATAATATTTATAATATAAGTATTAGACTCATGTCTGAATGTGACACATATTTTTTTTTAATTTTTTATGAATTAAATAATTATTTATGATTTTTTTTACTACAGCTTTTTAGAAATTCAGAAACTCCTATGTCTGACCACCTTAACTTGGTCAAAACCTTATGAAATTTAATTTTTTTTAATTTTTCCCTATAGTAGACGAAGCATAGGATGTGACGCATGTTTCGGTTTCAAAAAATGTTATACCGTTTGAAAGTTATGAGTGTTTTTCAATCAGTATATCAATCAAGACTATTGTCAGAATTCAATTAGAAAATAAATAATAATTATTTTACTAAAGTCGAAATAAGACAAGCCTTATATTGTTGGAAAGCTGAGAACGTCCTTAAAAAACCCTTTTTGTTTTACCAATTTTGGCTACAAAAAAAGTCGTCAGCCACCAGTGTAAAGTCTGGAAAACCAAGGAATACTGAAAAACACGTTTTTTCAATTGACTTTCCAAGCTTGTAACTTCCAAGCCTAATACCAAAGCATTCCCGAGCTGAAATTTGAAATTTGAAAATTTGAGTACAAAAATCGGATATCAAATATCAGATTTTATCCGATATTCGATTTTTGTACAAAAATTTGCGGTCCCCAATGAATTTCCCTTTGCCGCCATTTATGAAGTAAACTGCCACATGGCAGAAATCCGATATTCGATTAAATCGGATATCGGATTATGTGGCAGAAATCTGATATCCGATTAAATCGGATATCAGATTTTATTAGTCATATTTTTAAAGAGAGAGAGGAGAGAGAGGAGAGAGAGAGAGAGAGGAGAGAGAGATGAGAGAGAGGAGAGGAGAGAGAGAGAGAGGAGAGTGAGAGAGAGAGAGAGAGAGAGAGAGAGGAGGAGAGGGATGGAGAGAGAGAGAGAGAGAGAGAGAGAGAAGGAGAGGGAGAGAGGGAGAGAGGAGAGAGAGAGAGGGGGAGAGAGAGGGAGAGAGAGAGAGAGAGAGAGAGAGAGAGAGAGAGAGAGAGAGGTAGAGAGAGAGAGGAGAGGAGAGAGAGAGAGAGAGAGGGGGAGAGAGAGAGAGAGAAGGAAGGAAGAGAGAGAGAGAGAGAGAGAGAGAGAGAGAGACCATATGACCCCTAACGACACAATTTGGTGTCTTAAGGGGACCTACAGTGTTGTTAGGGGTCATTATGGTGTCTTGGGACACAATAGGACCCCTTAAGACACCAAATCATGTCATTAGGGGTCATATTGTGTCTTACGACCCATAACTATGACCCCTAATGATAGTTATGTGATATGGTGTCCCATGAACCCTTATGACCTCTCAGGACACCATATGACCCCTAATGACACCATATTGGGTCGCTTTGGGTCATATTATGTCCTAAGGGGTCATATTGTGGTCTATGACCCCTTAGGACACCATATGACCCCTAACGACATGATTTGGTGTCTTAAGGGGTCCTATGGTGTCGTTAGGGGTCATATGGTGTCCGTAGGGGTCATATGGTGTCCGTAGGGGTCATATGGTGTCTTGGGACACCATAGGACCCCTTAGGACACAATATGACCCAAAGCGACCCAATATGGTGTCATTAGGGGGTCATATGGTGTCCTAAGAGGTCATAAGGGTTCATGGGACACCATATGACCCCTATGGACACCATATGACCCCTAATGACACCATTGGACCCCTTAAGACACCAAATCATGTCGTTAGGGGTCATATTGTGTCCTATGAC